>NC_056038.1:25482088-25634005 GCF_004379255.2 Salvia splendens
TTACAATATTTACACCTTTCTTGGGTAATTTGGAATCCTACTTGGCCAGTATACGCAGAAAATTATCAAAATGGAACTAGCCATGTGGAATTCCAAATTCCTATCTTACTGATCAGTATGAAAACGATGTAAGTGTTTGCAGTGGAATTTCATCCACTACACCCACTTCGCTATTCTCCCTGAATATTTTCAACCTATGTCCATTTACTATGAAAGGTTCCGAGTTAGGAAAACTCCTGAAATTTCTACTGCTCCATTGGATCTGAGTGCAGTTATGATGTAAGGTCCTGTCCATTTGGACTTGAGTTCCCTGGCATAAGCTTCAATCTTGACTGGAAGAGTAGTACTTTCTGGCCAACGTGGAGCTCCTTAGTTCTCAGATTTCGATCATGCCACAGTTTGGTTCGCTCCTTGTACCACATGGCTGAGTCGAATGACTCCAATCTAAGTTCCTCAAGCTCCTGCAGCTGCAGCTTCCTTTCCTCTTCGCAGGCTGTAGCATCCATATTCACTTTCTGTACTGCCCAGTATGCTCGATGCTCGATCCCAACCGGTAAATGGCACATCTTCCAAAAACGATCCGGTAAGGGGACATGCCTATGGGGGTTTTGTAGGCTGTTCGATACGCCCAGAGAGCATCCTCTAACCTCACACTCCAGTCTTTCCTCGAAGTGTTCACAGTCTTCTCCAAAATCTTCTTTATCTCACGGTTAGAGATCTCCGCTTGACCATTGGCTTGCGGATGGTACGGGCTGGAAAGTCTATGGTGCACACCGTATTTCTTCATTAAGGCTTCAATTGTGCGATTACAGAAGTGTGTACCTTGATCTGATATGATCGCCCTTGGAACTCCGAACCCGGCTGAAAATATGACTCTTTAAGAACTTGGCCACCTCCTTTGCTTCACACGTACTTGTGGCCTTGGCTTCTACCCATTGGAGACGTAATCTACCGCGACTAGGATATACAGATTGCCATAGGACGAAGGAAAAGGCCCCATGAAATCCATTCCTCATATGTCGAATAGCTCGCAAACTATTATGGGTACCTGCGGCATTTCGTCCCGGGCAGATATTCCACCGGTCAGTTGGCAACGCTCGCAACTTCTGCAGAACTCGTACGCATCTTTGTTGAGTGTTGGCCAATAAAAGCCGCTATCCATAATCTTCCTTGCCGTCTTCTTGGATCCGAAATGTCCTTCGCATGCTAACGAATGGCAGTGGGTTAGAACATCCCGCTGCTCCCAGTCAGGAATGCACCTTCTTATCACTTGATCGGATCCTACCCTCCATAGGTAGGGGTCGTCCCAAAAGTAGTAGTTTGCTTCACTCTTGATCTTCATTCTTTGTGCCTTGGTAACACTTGGTGCTTCTGGAAGTTCTCCAGTTACTAGGTAGTTGGCCAGGTCCGCATACCATGACTCCTGCCCTACATTCTCCTTTCCTTTTGCTGTATCATTCTGACCAGTAAGTTTGTACACTTCTTCCCAATCAATTTTCCTGGGCGCAAAAATCACCTCACATAAATGTTCCTCTGGAAACTTATCATGCACTTCGTCACTGTTTCCATCTTGCATTATTCTGCTCAAATGGTCTGCCACCTTGTTCTCGACTCCTCTCTTATCTTCCACCTCCCAATCAAATTCTTGTAACAAGAGTACCCATCGGATCAAGCGTGGTTTGGATTCCTTCTTGGCAATCAGATACTTAATGGCTGCATGGTCAGTATATACTATGACCTTGGATCCCAACAAATATGGCCGAAACTTCTCGAAAGAATACACCACTGCCAGCATCTCCTTTTCAGTGGTATCGTAATTCCGCTGGGCTTGATTCAAAGTCTTGGACGCATAAAAAATTACGTACCTCTTCCCATCGATCTTCTGACCCAACACGGCCCCTACCGCAAAGTCGCTGGCGTCGCACATTACTTCGAAAGGATGGTCCCAGTCAGGAGCCCGTATGATAGGTGCGGATATCAGCTTTTCCTTGAGAAGATTGAAAGCAGCCTTGCATTGCTCATCAAAAACGAACTCCACGTCATTTTGAAGTAGCCTGGTAAGGGGTTGGGCGATTTTGGAGAAATCCTTAATAAATCGTCGATAAAATCCGGCATGCCCCAGAAAACCCCTAATCCCCTTCTGATCAGTAGGGAACGGTAATTTAGATATAACGTCCACCTTTGCTCGATCCACCTGGATTCCCCTTTCCGAGACCACGTGTTCCGGAACAATCCCTTCGGTGACCATAAAATGGAACTTCTCAAAGTTCAAAACCAAACTCTTCGCTTGACATCTCTCAAGAACTATATCTAAATGATGAAGGTAAGAATCGAACGAGTCTCCGTAGACCGTAAAGTCATCCATGAATATCTCTATGCAATCCTCAATCAAATCAGAAAATATGCTCATCATGCAACGTTGAAACGTACCTGGAGCGTTGCATAGGCCGAAAGGCATGCGCCGGTATGCATAAGTTCCGAATGGGCAAGTGAAGGTGGTCTTATCCTGGTCTTCAGGATCCACGTAGATTTGGAAATATCCGCTGTACCCATCCAAGAAGCAAAAGTACTTCTTCCCAGCGAGTCGCTCCAACATCTGGTCGATAAAAGGCAGAGGGAAGTGATCCTTCCTTGTTGCATTGTTCAGCTTGCGGTAATCGATGCACATTCGCCAACCCGTGACTAGCCTCGTTGGAATCAGCTCATTCCTCTCATTTTGGACGACTTGGATTCCCGACTTCTTTGGAACCATGTGGATCGGGCTGACCCACTCACTGTCTGGCACTGAATAGATAATCCCTAGCGACAACAACTTCAAGATTTCCTTCAATATTTCCTCTCGCATGTTAGGGTTTACTTTCCTTAGGGCATCCCGATGTGCCTTTGCTCCCTCTTCCAGCCTAATATGGTGCATGCAGACGTCGGGGCTAATTCCAACTAAATCTGTAAGACTCCATCCAATCGCCTTCTTGTTCTTGCTCAGCACGGTCAGTAGCCTAGCTTCTTGTTCCTTCGTAAGGCTGCTGCTGATGATCACTGGATAAGAGTTCTCACCTCCGAGGAAGGCATACTTCAAATTCGAGGGTAACTTCTTCAGCTCAACTTGGGGTGGAAGTGTGTCTTCGGTTAGGGGGTTTTTCTCGGACTCTTCCCCTTTTTCTAAATCTCCTTCTGATGGTTCTTCTATACTGACTGGTAGCTGAGCCCCTGCGGCTCCTATGAACTCCGACTTTTGACAAAAATCCTTGATTGCTCCTTCAATTTCTTCATCGGTCAACCCCTGGCTACTGATCAGATCACACCATGCAGCAGCTTCTACGTCAGCCTGTTCATAAACATCTAAAGCCTGGAGTTTCTCCTGCAATAGTTCGGTCTCAAGAAAATCTTGGACTAAAGGGTCAATCACATCAACATAGCATAGATTTTCAGAATCAATAGGTTTCTTCATGGCATCATTTATATCAAAGGTAAACTTCTCCCCATGAAAATCAATGCAAATAGTCCCCTCAGCCATATCCACGATCGTCTTGGCCGTTCTCAAAAATGGTCTTCCTAACAAGACTCCACTAGACTCCCTCGCTTCATGCTCACTCATTTTGATCACATAAAAATCAGCAGGGTATGTAAAATCATGCACTCTAACTAATACATTCTCTAAAACTCCCTCCGGACTTATGCACGACCTATCAGCCAGTTGGATCAATACTCTAGTACTTGACAGCCTCACTCCCTTCAACCGGTTATAGATAGACAATGGCATGACATTTATAGACGCCCCCAAATCACACATTGCATGTTCGACCTTCACATCTCCAACAGTTATTGGTAAGGTAAACATACCTGGGTCGGCTCTCTTGGGTGGTAACGTCTCTTGCACTATTGCTGACGCTATCCCTTCCACCATAATCTTTCCATCTTTCTGGGCTCTCCCGGCTATGAAGTCCTTTATGAATTTCCCAAGAGGGGATAGTTTCACGGCTTGGAGAAATGGTATGGTGACATCCAACTTCCCAAAAATCGACAAATAGTCAACCGGGTTCTCTTTCTTCCTCTTTGTAACAAATCGGAATGGGAATGGTTTCTCTCCTTTTTTCTCATCTACTTGTCCCTTAGCAACCTTCTTGGAGTCTTTCCGGGGTAGTTCCTGAGTCTGGACTTCCATTCTGGGCTCTTCCTCTCGATGAGGTTCCTTCCTGGTCAGTAGGGTTTCGGGTTCATCTCCTACAATTGGTGTAGCATCCAAGAAGAATGGATCCTGCATCTGAGGCATAGGCCTCCCTAGTTCTTCCGCTGAAACGGTATCGCCTCCTATCTTCGTTCCGTTAGATCCTCCACTAGGTCGTTTGGGTTGAGGCGCGTCATAAGTAGTTCCGGTCCGCAACGTAACCTTACTCACATTTGCCTTGTCGGGCATTTGGACTGTAGATGGGAGTTTACCTGCATTTCCCTTCAAATCCCCCACCGAACTGGCCAGTTGGGCTAACTGCCTATTCAGCATATCCATGTTCGCCTTATGTTCTTTCTGGGCATTTTGCATCCCCTGCACGACCTCGTTATGGGATTGCAAGTCTCCTTGATGCTCTGTTGTGACGCTAGCATTTCACCCATCATGTCCTCAACGGACCTCCTTGGCCTGTTCGGATTTTGGAAATGATTCGGCCCTTGGTGTTGATAGTTCTGGAAGTTTTGCTGGCCTTGATTAGGCGGGTATTGGTTATACTGGGCAGGAGGGACGTACTGATCTTGAGGATATTGATTCTGGTGCTGGGCTTGAAACTGATTTTGGTTCTGATGGTGTTGGGGTCCATGATTTGGCTGATTTTGGAAACTGTGGAAGTTTCTCTGGTGGGGTGGTACATAAACAGGATTCGGGTTTTGGCTTTGTGGGCTTTGATTTTGGGTTTGTTGGTTTCTTCCTGACCAGTTGGGCTGGTAGTCTGGGTTTGCTAGTCCACGGTTAGGGTTTTGGTTTGGATTGGGGTTATACTGGTTCTGTCCTTGGTTCTGATTTTGGCCCCCGTCTCCCCATCGAAAGTTTGGATGATCCCTCCATGGTGCATCCCGTTGTCTACCCTGAATCCAATGCCCACTGGAATTGAAGTACCCCCGCAGCATTGACCTGTTCCATATTCACGTAGTCACTAGGCTGTTCATAGTTCGGTCCTTGATTTCCCTGTTCTGCACCTTTGTAATTCCCAGCTGGGGGAGGTGGTGGGGTGCTTTTCTCGATCGCACTCAGAAGTGACTTCTTCAGCTCATCCATCTTCAAGTCCATTTTCTGCTCCAGTTTATTTTCCTGATCAGTAGACGAGACAACAGCAGCCCGCTCTCGGTTGTATCCTTCCCTTGAATGGTCATACTCTTTCTTTGCATTCAGTAGCTTCCTTAGGACTCTCTTTGCTTCGCTGACCCGTAATTGTGTGAAGCTTCCTCCTGACGATGAATTTGCTAGATCCTTGGTTACCGCGTTCATACCTTCGTAGAAAGTATGATGCACTTCAATGTCCGCCATGCGATGGTTGGGACATGATTCCAAAAGACCCATGTATCTTTCCCAATAATCGCTCAAGGGTTCATCATACCCTTGCTTCACATTAGTTATTTCCCTTTTCAGCGCGCTTGTCTTTGATGACGGGAAAAACTCGCCTAGGAATGCTGACTTGAAATCGGCCCAAGTCTCAATGGAGTTGGGGGCAGGCGCATGAACCAGGTGTTGGCTTCCCCCTTGAGCACAAATGGCAAGGCCTTCAACCTATAATCATCCTCATTCGCTCCTGCTGGTCTCCTCTGCGCCCTACAAATTTTACAAAACTCATGCAGAAACTCATACGGCCCTTCATAGCTCTTCCCACAGTATGTAGGCAGAATCGCGATCACATGAGGCTTCACATCGCAGGCGGTTTGCCCTGGAGTGACGACTATGGCTTGCGATGGTTCTCCCTCGGTATGCGCGTTAAGGGTACCGATCTCTGGATCCTCATCTCCGTTGGCGGCCATCTGAACTGGAATGCCTTCCAACAGTGGTATCTCCTCTGGTATTGGTCCTTCTATGTTGTATTGCTCTTCGTCGCTACTCGAACCTAAGTCAGATAAAGCCGTCGACAACCCGGATCGAGTGGTTACGAGTATCGATCCTCGCTGAAGTATCTTCGGCCTCCACTGGTCAGGAGCCGAACTGCTTCTCATAAACTGAAAAGAAAAGAAAAAAAGAAAGGTTATGCACAATATATACACCGAAGTATCACTCACAGTAATTGCAAATAACGCTATCCATCCCCGACAACGGCGCCATTTGAAAGGACCTGGGTGCGTAGGTGTCGTTTAAGCAAGGATATATCCTACTGATCAGGATAGAGATCCTAACTAACCTAGACCTTGGTTTCAAAGATTCCTCAACCCACTTCTACTGATCAGTATAGTGGTGGTAAGGGTCGAATCCCACAGAGATGGTGCGTTCTTAAACTACCGCGGTGACAATTGGAAGATTTGGTTAGCTACCACGCTTGGGTTGAGTTTCTACCTAGGCTGGAACTTAAAGGAGGTGTTCTACTAGTCAGACGGTAAGGAAAACATTTGGAATGTAACTGTGTACGTGGAATGGGGAGACAATTTTGTAACAGAAAATATTTGGAAGGTACGGGTTTCTATTTTGGGCTAAACAGAATATTCAGAGTGTAGTGGAAGTTTGATGACTAGGCTGACAGGGCTTAACTAAAAGTGAAGGACAAAAGCAAAAGCATCTCGAAAAGTAAGTGGTCCCCTCCAATTGAAATAGACATCATCTTCTTCAACAAACACTTCCAAAATTCAGATAACAATTCCAGATTCAACACGGAAAACTCAGATTAACAACTCACAAACACAGATCCAAAACTAAGAAATCAAATCTGAAATCAAACACTGAAACTGGACTTCTGCATATTGGTCAACATGAAAGAACGATTCAGAAATTAAAACTAAGCTTTGCATGCAACGATCTACTTTCCGATCAAACAGTACTTGTTTATCTATCCTAAAGAAATTTGTTACGTAAACGGAATTGAGAGATTCAGCACTTTAAACACCGAGAAACTTTAGATCTAAGCTAACTAGGCAAGGGAAATAAAGAAACACCACAATAAACGAAACGAAAATCAACTTCATAGCATAAACACGTTCGGATCTTCAACAAAGTACTTCAAAAGCAGAAAATATCCAAAGGCAAACAAGATCCAACGTAAGGAAAGCGAGAAATTTAAAACTACGAAAGCAATGTAAAAGTGTTTTGCCACTCCGGGCGATGAGACTCTAAACTACGATCTTGCTGGCTGGAATGGACGATGACTGGAATTCTGGGAACATCTGAACGTCAAGTGATCATGGCTACGGCGAGGCAAGAAGCGGGACACGGCTGAAAGACTGAAACTACCGAGAAAACTTTCTACCTAAAGATGGTGGTGAATGAGTGAATGTGTATATCTCTCTCTCCAATTTGGCTTCCTTTTATAGGGAGGCTACCCTTGATTTTAGGGTAAATCCTCGTTGCAATTTGACTTCTTTGCCCTTAATTGTGGGTAATCCGTCCCAGCTATCCGTCTTCTCCATCTCAAGCCGTTTTAGCACGAATACTGATCAGTATGAGATCATGCTGGCGCCTCCTTCACCTGAACATTCCGAAACTTCCCTACTGGCTAGAATGCTTAACCTGCACACTTTAAACAACTGTTTTGCAAATATAATCAATTAAGCACATCATACTGACCCGTAACCAAGGCCTAGAATACGACTTATCACCTATATATATATATATATGTATATGTGTGTGTGTGTGTGTGTGTGTGTTAGGGTCCTTCACAGCTTTTTAGTGTAAGCGTCAAACAGATCACAGCCCTTGGATCCTTGAATTGGATGATTGTGATGATCTGCATTATTTGACGAAAAATATGCATTATTGGTTGGTGTACATTATTAGAATGAAAATCTATATTATTACATTATAATGGTGCATTATTATTCGGTGTGCATTATTCACCTGAAAATCTGCATTATTAAATGACACGTGGCATTAATCCAACCGTCAGATGACAAAATCGTGAGGTTGAGATTCAGTTGAATGTTTGGACAATATTTACATGAAGGATGTGAATCATATATATATATATATATATATATATATATATATATGGTAGTGTTAAACTCATTTTCTCCCCTTAGATTTAAGTTCCTTCTTAATCTGGACCATTAGATCTCATTCATCAACGCTCCAGATGATCTGCATTATTACACTATAATGGTGCATTATTAGTCGGTGTGCATTATTCAACTGAAAATGTGCATTATTACACTATAACGGTGCATTATTTGTCGGTGTGCATTATTTAATTGAAAATCTGCATTATTAAATGACAAGTGGCATCAATCTAACCGTCGGATGACAAAATCGTGGGGCTGAGATCAAGAAGGAAATAGGAGAAAATATGGAAAAAGGATTTGAATACAATCATATATATATATATATATAGGGGTGCGTTAAAATGATAATCATATTTATGGTGATAACCTAATAACCTATCATTTTATGGGTCAAAAATATCATTTTTACTAAAAATGATATTTATACACTATAAAATGATATTTTCTCAGCATGCATAGAATGATACTTTTAATCCATAAAATGATATTCTATTTTATAAAATGATATATTTCGTCCATAGAATGATAGGTTATTAGGTTATCACCATAAATATGGGTTATCATATGATCACATCCCTATATATATATATATATATATATATATATATATATATATATATATATATATATATATAGAGTAGTGATCTAGGGAAAGACCCTTAAACCAATAACTAGAGAACAAATCACAGCCATAAGATCAAGAAAACCAATGGCTATTATTAATACATGTAATTTTTGAATTTAAGGAGAAATTAGTTCCCTCAATCACAAATTTACTCCATAATAACAAGGAGGGGGTATAATGGTCATTGCATAGCCAAAAATAGGTTACGTCGGCAAATTGAATTCATCTCCTCTTCTCTTCTTCTTCATCTCCTCTTCTCCTCTTCTCCATCTTCATTGCCGCCTTGTACCCGCCGTGGTCGCAGCGGCGGCGGGAGATCGGATCGATGCGGTCGATCAGAGAGGGGTGGCCGAAAGCGTAGAGCTTCTGCGCTGTGGACTGCACCAGAATCGCGACTTCCGCACCGCAGAGGATGGAGAGTTCGGTGGCTTTGCGGAAGATCCCACCGCGGCGCTAATTTGTTTACAGACCAATTTGGTGTTCATGACAGATGGCTTTGCCCGCGGTGCTAGAAATGGAAGAGAGAAGATAATTATAAATCTTTTTTTGAACTAGAAACAAAGTTTTTTAAATGTTATTCGACCCATTAATTAATCTGGACAACTAGAAATAGTAGTGTTTGTTTGGAATTATGAGTCATCTTTCCCGCATCATCAGAAAACACATAGTAGTAGTAGTAGTAGTAGTATTTAAGAGTACATCTGGTAAAGTAATAACACAATAGCCATAGCAAATCTGCAGTAGAAACCTGACTAAATCAAAGACCTCTAAACCAAAAGATGCAGCAGCTTTGGACAATGCTTCTTTCTTCTTAATCTCTGCAACTGCTCTCCCCGATTCATGCTAAGAGTGATGTGTTTTGTAAACAAGAGTGAAGTAAAATCATACTAAGAGTGATGTGTTTTGTACACAATAGTGAAGTAAAATCATAATAAGAGTGATGTGTTTTGTAAACAAGAGTGAAGTAAAATCATGCTAAGAGTGATGTGCTTTGTAAACAAGAGTGAAGTAAAATCATAATAAGAGTGATGTGTTTTGTAAACAAGAGTGAAGTAAAATCATGCTAAGAGTGATGTGTTTTGTAAACAAGAGTGAAGTAAAATCATACTAAGAGTGATGTGTTTTGTAAACAAGAGTGAAGTAAAATCATAATAAGAGTGATGTGTTTTATTAACAACAGTGAAGTAAAATCATGCTAAGAGTGATGTGTTTTGTAAACAAGAGTGAAGTAAAATCATAATAAGATTGATGTGTTTTATTAACAACAGTGAAGTAAAATCATGCTAAGAGTGATGTGTTTTATTAACAACAGTGAAGTGAAATCATATCCATACACTATATTCTTAATTCTTATTACTTGGTCGCAATCAACGATATAACAAGAATGAAATCTTAATAAAAAAACACAACATAAAATGATTATAAATGACGTAAAGCGAAATTACACGCAATAGATACTACTCCATAAATTATTAAATATGATCAAGTGAGATCAAACACGTCATTAATGATAGAGGTCATTATCGTGAGTTACCATCGATAATAAAATAAAAAATGTATAGCTTAGGTGTCTGCATTTGGGTAAGCGGCAGAAGCTTCCTAGCTAAGGCGCCCCCCGGAGGGCTGATCGCGTTGTGCCGACGCTGATCCCGGTGAGTCCGACGTAGAGGTACAGCCACCGGCGGACTATGCATACAGCGCCGAAGCTGAAGAAGTCGACGAGATCACCACCGACGGCGGCGGTGCAGCCGCCGGAGCCGTCTGAGAAGGCGTCGGAGTGGGCGGCGGCGGGGAGGCGGAGGGTCACAACCGAGCCCGACAGTCACTTGGCATATTCACATTCATGTATTGAGTTCCCAAAATGCCCTTGGACAAGTTTTTTTTCATAAAAATATGAAAGTTTGTTTAAGCCATAGGATTAATTTGGAATATTAAGATGTGTGGCTGGGATTTGTTCTCTAGTTATACACTTAAGATTAGTTATGTCTTGATCACTAACCTATATATATATATATATATAGAGAGAGAGAGAGAGAAGTGATCAAAGTATAACTAATATTAAGTGTATAACTAGAGAACAAATCTCAGCCACTCATTATCTTAATCTAATGACTAAATTAAGTATTCATTTTCTACTAATAAAAACTATATGGGGGTATTTTGGGAAATACATTGTTCCATGTTTTGAATTAGATATCATCATCGACATCAGGCATATCACTGGCCAGGTTAAGGTTTGAAACCCTTCCGTCTCTTCTTCCAGTTTCAACTTCGTAAACCGGACCTCCAGTCTACACACACAGAGAATTAGTTGGATTTAGCTATGAACCTCGAGTTTGGTCTTGCCTGAGAACTGATGATGGCGCAACTCCTCTTTTCCGTGTGCAAACTGTTCCATTTGGAAATATTAGCACTGTTGAATAACTGAGTGATGTGTTTTGTGTACGTGTGTGTGTGTGACAGAGAGAGAGACCTGACATTGGGAACCAAATTGGCACATATGAGAAGTTTCCCAGTAATGGCAGAGGCTATTCTTATAAGCAGTAGAATTCGAATTCGATTTCACAAATCTGCAGTTGAGAGAGTTCGATGGCATCAAAGGCAACCACCTCAGTCTCACTTCATCGCTTCTTTTTTCGGAATTAGGCACGGAAATCCCATCCATAATAATCAGCGGAGACGGGGAATCGGAGCTGTCTGATGCGTAGGGATCGAATACACTAGTAATCTTATAGTGATGTGTTCTATGGTTAAATGGTGTTTCTTTGATTTTTTGTTATAGTGATGTATTTTGTTAACATCAGTGAAGTAAAAACATGGTTATAGTGATGTGTTCCATGGTTATAGTGATGTTTCTTTGATATTTTGCTATAGTGATGTATTTTGTTAACATCAGTGATGTAAAAACATTGTTATAGTGATGTGTTCCATAGTTAAGTGATGTTTCTTTGATTTTTGGCTATAGTGATGTATTTTATTAACAACAGTGAAGTAAAAACATAGTTATAGTGATGTAATCCAGGGTTAGAGTGATGTTTCTTTGATTTTGGGTTATAGCGATGTATTTTGTTAACAACAGTGAAGTAAAAGCATGGTTATAGTGATGTATTTTATTAACAACAGTGAAGTAAAAACATAGTTATAGTGATGTAATCCAGGGTTAGAGTGATGTTTCTTTGATTTTTGGCTATAGTGATGTATTTTGTTAACAACAGTGAAGTAAAAACATGGTTATAGTGATGTGTTCCACGGTTAAGTGATGTTTCTTTGATTTTTTGCTATAGTGATGTATTTTATTAACAACAGTGAAGTAAAAACATAGTTATAGTTAATAAAGCACATCACTATTAGCATGATTTTACTTCACTGTTGTTAACAAAACACATCACTATTAGAATGATTTTACTTCACCGTTGTTAATAAAACACATCCCTATTAGCATGATTTTACTTAACTGTTGTTAACAAAACACATCACTATTAGAATGATTTTACTTCACTGTTGTTAATAAAATACATCACTATTAGAACGATTTTACTTCACTGTTGTTAACAAAACACATCACTATTAGCATGATTTTACTCCACTGTTGTTAATAAAAATACATCACTATTAGCATGATTTTACTTCAGTTGTTAACAAAACACATCACTATTAGCATGATTTTACTTCACTGTTGTTAACAAAATACATCACTATTAAAATGATTTTTACTTCAATGTTGTTAACAAAACACATCAATATTAGCATGATTTTACTTCAATGTTGTTAACAAAACACATCACTATTAGAATGATTTTACTTCACTGTTGTTAATAAAATACATCACTATTAGAACGATTTTACTTCACTGTTGTTAACAAAACACATCACTATTATCATGATTTTACTTCATTGTTGTTAATAAAATACATCACTATTAGCATGACTTTACTTCATTGTTATTAACAAAACATATCACTATTAGCATGATTTTACTTCTCTGTTGTTAATAAAATACATCACCATTAGCATGATACAAATGTGTGATTTTTATTTGCTTTCTTCATCTAAGAGCAGGGGCGGACGCATAATTTTTTTTCAATTAGGGCTCCACTGCATATAAATTTTATAGGAGTAGTACTTATATATAGTTCCTCTGTCCCATTAATATGAAACATTTGTTTTTCGGCACGAGATTTTACTTAGTGTTATGTTGTGAGTTAATGAAGAGAAAATAAAGTAAGGAAGAAGAAAAAGTAGAGTATGTTGTTTCCAATTTATGAAATGTTTTAGTTTTAATAGGACATCCCAAAAAGGATAAATGACAATTCAACCAAATTCAAAATATTCAATTCGAGCACAAATTCAGCATAACAACTCTCTAATCCAATCATCTTAAAATCAACCATTTTGTTAAAACATCACAAATTCTATATAAATTTTAACTATGCAGAGTGTATTTTTGTTTTGCATATTTTCAACTTCTAATCGAATTGTAAAAAAATACTAGATTTTAAATCATTAAATTAAAAAGAAATGAAAACAATAAAGAACTTGACACGCTTCTTTAAGGCAAAACAACTCCGCACTTTATAATATAATAATATTATATTAGTCATGTTTAATGAGTTAGTCTTCTTCTTCCCGTAGTTGTCGTATGCCATGGTTCTTCGTTTTGCTCTGCAATTTTTACTTTTAGGTAAGTTCAGCCCCTTTAATCATTCAGTTTTCATTGATTTAGTCTTCAACATTGTTCATACAGTAAGGGCTTGAGACAATTTTTAAAAATTTCAAAAAAATAGAAGTATAAAAAACCGAAAAAAATCATTTTGGGGAAGGGCTTAAGCCCTACCCTCTCCTTTACTGGGTCCGCCCCAGTCTAAGAGAACCACGTTTTTCACAAGATACGTAGCCGCAATGATTCAAAGCGGTTGTAGAGCAGAAATAGAAGCACTCTACTTCAATGGATATGATTTCTTGGGTAAGTATATAGGAAAGAAAATTGTACAAGCCAGTTACATATAATTCAGACCTAATTCAGAACAGTGGCTTGTATTCACAGTGCTAATTGGTGTTTTTTTTTCATTATAATGATAGTCATAGAGATGTAACTGATAAGTTTTACCAGAAGAAGAGAACACATGTTACAACGACATTCTATTAATAAAAAATGGGAACTTGTCCTACACAATTGTTTCAAGCAAAATTATAACAGAGACAAATTCCTCGGTAATAAATATATGACGCAACACACCTATCTTCTGATCGACTCTCATCTAGTGGTGGAAACCGGAAGGAGAGAGAGGAGGAAGATGAAGGGAGGGAAGAGAATCGAACTGGGGTTGAAGATTTGTGTAAGCGAACAAGCGATGTAGGTTGCAGAGATTGAGAGAAAGCCATGTTTCTGCTGATAATTGAATTTGCAATGACGTAACCTAATTTTAGCCGTCAATGACCATTATACCCCCACTTTGTTATTGTGGAGTAAATTTGTGAGAGAGTGAACTAATTTCTGCTTTAAATTCTAAAATTACATGTATTAATATTAGCCCCTGATTTTCTTAATCTTGTGGCTGTAATTTGTTCTCTAGTTATGTAGTTGGTGGGCACTCTTATATCATTTCTATATATATATATATATATATATATATATATAGAGTCCCATTATTCACAAATCCACTCTTAAAGACCGAACCACCGAACCATACCAAATTAGGGTTTTTTTATCTAGTTTTTTATGGATGAGAGGCACAAATTTATAATTTATTTTCACCTTCATCACGAGCCTATTTTAATTCATCCGAAGGTAAATAAGTCATACAAACATGTTACAAAGATTTAAATTCATTCCAGTAGGTTTTTACTTCATTCCAGTAGGTTTTACTTCATTCCAGTAAGATTATTACTTCATTCCAGTACGTAAATGCGGTTTCGCCGTCGCGTGTCGTTCTTTCTCTCTACAATATCTATCACCACCGCCACAACGCTGATATGATGTAATAAACACATGGAATGATGCAATAAATTATTGGAATGAAGTATGTGAAGTCCTACTGGAATGATGTAAAAACCTTATCCAATGAAGTAATAACGTTTCTGAATGAAGTAATAAACGCACTTGAATAAATTGCATTTTTTAATGTAAATAAAGTAAAAACTCAGGTCAATGAATTCAAATGAAACATATGTTGAATCATTTCAAAACCTACTGGAAGAAAGTAAAAACATGTTGTAGTTTCAAGGTATTACGTACGGAATGAAGTAATAAATCTATACAATGAAGTAAAATGGGCTTGTAATGAAGACCAAAAAATTTACACAGCAGCACATCTCATCAAAAAAACTAGATCTAATGGCCCAGATTTGGTCTCTAGTTCGGTCTTTAAAATTGGTTCGACATTGATCACAACCCTCTCTCTCTCTCTCTATATATATATATATATATATATATATATATATATATATATATATATATATATATATATATATATCATCATCATCATCATCTTCGTTATCAATAAGCAAGCTCACGAAGTCCCACACGATTTAAATTCCTGTTTTTGCAATTAATGATTGCATTATAATTTGTGAATTTAATTTACATCGTTAATCATGGAAATGTTGGAATCTTGAATTTAAGATGTCCGGTCAATGAAGTTTGACCAATAATAAATGTGACGAGACATTTAATTTTGAAAAATTAAATGAGATAGAGTCAATCTAAGTTCCACGTAGATGACCGTAGTATATTCACTTTCTCAAATCCGATTCCTGGTGAGTGAGAAATCGTGGATTAAAGTTGGTCACATTGTAGCTTTTGATAAAACTATGCGTTGAAAGTGTAGGGAGTAATTAACTAGTGTTAATTATCCCACATAGGAGATGGGACACATCTTTAAATGTGTATTTATTAAGTGATTAATTACACTTAGTAATTATCGTGGACTAAGATGGGTGAAAGAGCCCACACGCGCGCCGAGCCGAGCCAACCCGCACCTGCGCCCGTGCCCGTGCTCCTGGTCTTGGTCTTGGTCTTGGTCTTGGACTTGGACTTGGACTTGGAGCTCTGCCCACTCCTCTTCCAGTTCGTCGGAGCTCTGTTGATTGCGGTGCTGCTTCACCAGAGACGTAGCCGTTTTATCTTTGGGGACGACACGCCAAACCGAGAGCACTACCGGAGCGTATCTCGTCTTGCGGAAAGAGGCCTCCTCGACTCGGCTAAGTTTTATTTCCAGTTTACCGTTTCGATTTCATTGTAATTTTCAGTTTTTAGTTCTTCCTTCTTGGGTTGTATTACGCCCGGTATTGTTTATCTCTTGTAATTCCAGTTTTCCCCAACAATCGCAAGACGAGATATACTTGTCGTTGAAGGATTCGGACCTTAACTGAAATTAATCACTAACGAAACTTAATACCTTTGCTGGAGATGTCGACTGAATCAAACACTGTCGCTGCCACCACCGTTGCTGCAACAACTCCATCCACCGTGTCGACCACTGCACCGGTCAACACATCGTCGATTCCGACGATGATACCCACTCCTGGGCGCTATCCATCTTCATCAACAACCCCTTGGGAGTTTGTTAACCCCCTTGGGCCCATTGGTGGATCCACCTCGTGTGGATCGGTTGGTTCCACATTTAGTGGTTCCTTCGGATCCTTTAATGGATCGAGTGTTGGGGCCTTCGGGTCTCACACGAATGCTGGGGCCTTCGGGTCTCACGCGGGTACTGGTTCCTTCGGGGCTGGTACGACCATGGCGGGCTCTATGCCCAACATGAATGGTGGGGGCTCTATGCCTAACCACGTTGCTGGCTCAAGTGGAGTCAACTTGAATGGTTCGTATCATGGACCAAGCTCGGTGCCTTTGATGCCGAGAATGATGCCGCCCGCTGAGAAGCCCTCCAAGTTTGGAGGATCTGACTTCAAGAGGTGGCAACAGAAAATGTTGTTCTACTTGACAACATTGGGGGTCGTGCACTTCCTCAAGGAAGACGAGCCACCCAGGCCAAGCGATCAAGAGACCAGACTGGAGGTCTTCTCCGACTACGACGTATGGCACAAAGGGGATTATCTATGTAAAAACTTTATTTTAAGTGCACTAGATGATAGCCTCTACAATGTATACTCTAATGTAATCACATCTAAACAGATGTGGGAGAATCTAGAGAAGAAGTACCGTAGCAATGATGCTGGTACTAAGAAATTTGTAATAGCTAAGTACTTGGACTACAAAATGGTCGATTCAAGACCAGTCATAGACCAAGTACAAGAGTTTCAAATTATCATCCACGAACTCGCCGCCGAGGGATGAACTTGCCAGAAGCCTTTACTTCTGGCACGATAATTGAGAAGCTTCCACCTAGTTGGAAGGACTTCAAGAGCTACCTTAAGCACAAGCGAAAAGAGATGACCCTTGAAGAAATGATCGTGAAATTGCGCATTGAATCTGACGTGCGCAAAAATGACCAAAAGGCTAGAGGCCATGGCCCCTTTGAAGCCAAGGCCAACTTGTTGGAGCAGGGCGGTCCCTCCAACAAACGCCCTCGTCCAAGTCAAAAGGATAAAGGGAAAGGAAAACAGCCTGCAAAAATTTGAAGGCGAATGCTTCAAGTGTGGCAAAACTGGCCACTTTGCCAAAGACTGCCGCAGCAAGAAGAAGAAGCCGGCAGCCCACGTCGTTGAAAAAGAGTTCAAAGATTGGGACGAAAATGACCTTATCGTTGTGGTCACTGAAGAGGCCAACTTGATTAAAAATAAGGGAGGCTGGTACATCGACACTGGAGTAACTGCTCATGTTTGTGCCGATAGGAGTAAGTTTTCAACTTACAATCCTGTTGATGGGAGGAAGATCAACATGGGGAATCAAACGTCATCCGAAGTCAAATGAACTGGAGATGTGATCCTCAAAATGACGTCTGGCGTCTCTGTCATGCTGAAGGATGTGTTGCATGTGCCCGACATCCGAAAGAACCTAGTCTCTGGATCTATACTAGTTAATAAGGGTTTTAAACTTGTATTTGAATCCGATAGGTTTGTTTTGTATAAGTTTGGAAAATCCCTCGGAAAAAGGTTATGTAACCGATGGACTTTTCAAGCTTAGTGTGACTACGCTCCATGGTCCCAAGCCTTTGGCTATTAATAACAATGCGTCTACTTCCTCTTACTTGATTGAGTATTCAAACCTGTGGCATTGTAGATTGGGACATGTAAATTCAAAAGCCATTAAAAGATTAGTGAATTCAGATTTACTAAAGGCTAATGAAGTGGATACCCGAGATAAATGTGAAATTTGTCTTGAAGCAAAAATGACTAAGTTGTCGTTTCACTCGGTTGAACGAAGCACAAAATCCCTTGAATTAATTCACACGGACGTATGTGATTTAAAGATGGTGCAAACTAGAGGTGGTAAAAAGTACTTTATCACTTTCATAGATGATTGCACAAGGTATTGCTACATTTATCTTTTAAGAAGTAAAGATGAAGCAATAGAAGAGTTCAAAAATTATAAGAACGAAGTTGAGAATCAACTTGGTTGTAAAATCAAAACGATTTGAAGCGATAGAGGAGGCGAATATGTAGCCCCGTTTGAGGAGTTATGCAACGCAAGTGGTATAATCCATCAAACGACTGCACCATATTCACCACAATCTAATGGTGTTGCAGAACGCAAAAATCGAACTCTAAAAGAGATTATGAATGCACTACTTCAGGATTACCACATAACATGTAGGGGGAAGCTGTTTTGATAGCCAACTATATCTTGAATAAAATCCCTCTCAAAGGAAAATATGTTACTCCTTATGAGTTGTGGAAGGGAAAGAAGTCATCCTACAAATACCTCAAAGTGTGGGGGTGTTTGGCAAAGGTGATGGTTCATCCGCCCAAGGAAGTTACAATTGGACCTAAAACAGTTGATTGTATCTTCATTGGATATGCACTTAACAGTAGTGCATATCGATTTGTTGTCCACAAGTCTGAAATACTGACTGTGACTTTGGGAACAACAATTGAGTCAAGAAACGCGGTATTTCTTGAAAATACGTTTCCTTGCAAAAGGAAGGAAAACGTAGCATCCAATTCTGAGACAAGAATTGAGGATGAAACCACTAGTTCTAAATCAGCGGATGAGGAACCTGAATCGCGCAAGCGTGCAAGGCCCAATCCAAAGGATACAGTACTAAGACGTGATAGTAGGGTCAGAACACCAAAAACATTTGGTCCTGACTACATTGCTTTTATGTTAGATGAAGAACCGACATCTATAAAAGTAGCCTTTGATGGCCCAGACGGGCTACATTGGAGAGAAGCTGTTCAAAGCGAAATTGATTCAATTTTGCTAAACCACACTTGGGTATTGGTAGATCTACCTGAAGGTGCGAAACCTCTAGGTTGTAAATGGGTACTTGATAAGTGCCAGGTTTGAGCAGGTGTCGCGTCAAGCAAATGATATATCCTACTGATCAGGATGGAAGTCCCAGCTAAGCCTGAACTCGGTATCAATAATTCCTCAACCCACTTCTACTTACTAGTATAGTGGATGTAAGGGTCGAATCCCATAGAGATGAATGCGCTTTGGTAATTGTGGTGATATTCTGGAAAGGTTGGTTAGCTACCACGCTTGGGGTTGAGATTCTAACTAGACTGGAAATTAAGGTGGTACTTTACTGACTAGGAGGGGTGAAAGATGATTGATAAGCAGCTGTGTACGTGAGAGTGGTGGAACATTATGTTTCAGAAAATATGTGGGAGGTACGAGGTTACTATAAAAGACTAAACGGAATATCAGAGAATAAGTGGTAGTTAGGTGACTAGGCTGACAGATCTGTACGGTACCAGCATAAAAGGTAGATAAAAGTAAGGACAAAAGCAAAAAGTAACTAAAAAGCAAAAGTGGTCCCAAACTTGGATGTGGATGTCTTCTTCTTCAACATGAATAAACTCAGATTAACAAACCCAGATTCATGGACGAGAAATGTAAATTAACAACTTCACAAGAACAGATCTACAATCTAAACTCCAAATCAAAAGATTAAACTAACGAAACTGAAATTACGCTTACTGGGTAACATGCAAGGTGGCAGAAAATCACGTAGACTAGACTTTCAAACTTAACCATTTCAGATCTAAAATCTAACAGCTATCTAAATTCCTGAACTCAGATTTATCAATGAGGAAATGAAAACATGCTCGCAACACTTGGAATTACAGTAATAACTAGATCTAAGCTATCTAGGCAGAAAAAAACAAAATTAAACAGAAAGAAATGCATAAAAACAACTTCATTGCATAAAAGATGTTTGGATCTAAACGAAATACTTCAAAAGCAAACGGAAATTGAAAGTGCAACAGGTCCAACGTAAGGAAACACGTAAAGATTTACTAAGAAAGAAATTAAAGATTGTTTGCCACTCCAGGTGATGAAACTGCTAACACTACGAAACACGCTGGCTGGAACTAGATAATGCGGAACTCCGGCGAACTGGTGAACTTCAGGTGACCATTGCTGTGGCGAGGAACGAGAATATGAAGGACAAAGCTGAAGGAACTAACTGCCGAGAGAGAACTACTCTAACTAAGAGTGTATATTCCTAATGATGATTCCCTATTATCGATGATGGTTTCTCTCTCCAAGTGGCTCCCTTTTATATGGAGGTCTGCCCTTGATTTTTGGGGTAGACTCTCTTAGCGAAATGACCCTTTTGCCCTTACTTGTGGCTGATCTTCCCAGCAATCCTTCTTCTCCATCTCGAGCCTTTTTGGCATGCATACTGGTCAGTATAGCAACATTCTAATGTCATTTTCACCTGAGTTATCCGATACCTTTCCTTCTGACTGGAACCCTTTCCCTGCACACTTTAGCAACTGTTTTGCAGATATATTCCAATTATGCACGTTATACTGACCAGTAACCAAGTCCTAGAATACGACTTATCAATACTTAAAAGGAAATTTAAGGCCAATGGAACAGTGGATAAGTATAAAGCCCGACTAGTAGTAAAGGGTTTTAAACAAAAGGAATGACATGACTTCTTCGATACCTATTCACCTGTAACAAGGATTACATCTATCCGAGTGCTTCTCGTTATTGCTGCATTGCACAATCTTGAGATTCATCAAATGGATGTAAAGACCGCGTTTCTAAATGGTGAACTAGAAGATGAAATCTATATGGAGCAACCCGAAGGGTTTGTAGTACCTGGACCAGAAAAAGGTATGCAAGCTCGTAAAGTCTCTATATGGATTGAAACAAGCGCCATTGCAATGATACTTGAAGTTTGATAATGTGATGTTATCAAATGGGTTTAAAATCAACGCGTGTGACAAATGTGTCCACATCAAGAGCACTAATAACGGCCATGTTATAGTGTGTCTATACATTGATAATATGTTAATCTTGGGTAGCAACAAAAAGTAATTAATGATACAAAGGTCATGTTAAAGAGAAACTTTGACATGAAAGGCATGGGTCTAGCCGATGTAATTCTTGGAATGAAGATTCTAAGAATGTCTAATGGAATCATCTTAACACAATCATATTATGTTGAGAAGATATTGAATAAATTCAAAGCCTATGATGACGCGCCGGTTAAGACTCCAATTGAACTCGACGTTCACTTGAGCAAGAACAAAGGCGAGCTCGTTGCACAAGAAGAGTATGCACGGATCATCGGGTGCATTATGTACTTGACTAATTGCACTCGACCTGACAT
This sequence comes from Salvia splendens, assembly GCF_004379255.2. Classification (NCBI taxonomy): domain Eukaryota; kingdom Viridiplantae; phylum Streptophyta; class Magnoliopsida; order Lamiales; family Lamiaceae; genus Salvia; species Salvia splendens. The sequence goes on from NC_056038.1 coordinate 25,503,581, forward strand.
TGCTTGTGCCGTGAACAAGTTGAGTCGTTACACGAGCAATCCAAGCAAAGAGCATTGGAGAGCTCTTGTGAGGGTTTTGAGATATTTAAAACATACTCAAAATCTTGGGCTACACTTCTCGAGATACCCCCGGTACTTGAAGGGTACGGTGATGCAAATTGGATATCCGACAATAGGGACTCACTTTCAACAAGTGGATACATCTTTACTATTGGGGGTGGTGTTGTATCGTGGAAATCCACAAAACAGACATGTATAGCCCGATCAACAATGGAATCGGAGTTCATTGCCTTAGATAAGGCTGGTGAGGAAGCCAAGTGGCTTAAGAACTTCCTTGAAGATATTCCATGTTGGTCTAAGCCAGTCCCACCAGTGCTGATCCACTGCGATAGCCAAGCGGCTATTGGAAGGGCAAACAATGACTTCTATAACGGTAAGTCTCGACATATACGTCGATGACATAACACCGTGAGACATTTGATCACAACAGGGGTGATTACAATTGACTATGTGAAGTCAATAGATAATATAGCGGATCCGCTAACCAAGGGTTAAACCGTGATCAAACGAATAAGTTGCTAGAGGGAATGGGTTTGAAATCCACAAACTAAAGAATTATCATAGTGGTAACCCAACCATGATGACTGGAGATCCCAAAAACTTAGTTCAAAGGGACAACTAAGCTATGAGAGTTCATGAGAAACACTCAACTATTTCTATTCCCTAAAGAGCAATAGAGTGTTGAAAAAACCTGCCTAAGTGGTAAGGGCTAAGTCTATGACTTTTAATGGTTCTTAAGGATCTCAAAGAGATAGAGTTCTCAAAAGAGACTGAGTATGGAAAGGTACTTGACTAAGAATCACCTAGTAGTGCGAAGTGTGGTCGCGTCATAAAACGCACTTATGAATCCAAAGTGTGTCCAAGACCGCAATGGACACAAAACGTGAGAACAGATGAGTTGATGTGTTTAAGCTGCTCTGCCCTCTCCTCTTCCAGTTCGCCGGAGCTCTGTTGATTGCGGTGCTGCTTCACCAGAGACGTAGCCATTTTATCTTTGGGGACGACACGCCAAACCGAGAGCACTACCAGGGCGTATCTCGTCTTGCGGAAAGAGACCTCCTCGACTCAGCTAAGTTTTATTTCCAGTTTACAGTTTCGATTTCATTGTAATTTTCAGTTTTTAGTTCTTCCTTCTTGGGTGTATTACGCCTGGTATTGTTATCTCTTGAATTCCAGTTTTCCCCAACAGGAAATGGATGGAAGCACTCTGGTGAAGGTGACGCTCTTCATTTGATACAAAGCCTCGTTTATCTAATTTTATCGCAATCGTCAACATTTTCTCCAAGCTGCCGCGATCGCACACCTTCAAGACGGTCAGGACCCTCAGCATTCGTTGTTGGGCCCGCCGCCGCATATCCGACATTCCTGCCGGCGGTGAAGCATCGATTTTTCAGCCGGAAGGATTAATCTTTTATAGTAGTAATTTTTTTGGTTAATGTTCGTTTCTTCAAATTTTTTTTCCTTATATACCTGCTCCCTCCGTCACACAATAATTGTCACTTTTATCGTGGGCATGGGTTTTAAGAAAAATTGGTTGGAAAAGTTAATGGAATGTGTAACCCACTTTTTATATTGGTTTTATAATAAAATTTGAGTGAAGTGAGATAGTGGAATGTAGGACCTACTTATCATTTATGCTATAAATGAAGTGTGACAATTACGTAGAACATGGCGAAATGAAAAAGAGTGACTATCATTATGGGCGGAGGGAGTACTATTTTACTTTTATTTCCTGCGTTCTCAATCCAAAATATTAGAGAGAATAACCCAATCAAACACTCCTTAAAAAAACATTTAATTTACAAGTAAAATAAAATCGACCATTTGCTTCTTCTCTTCGAGAGAGACAAATATACTCACGGCATTTTGTCGTCGGATATGGTGCCGACGGTTGATAGCTTCAAAATTGAAAACTGTGATTCTTTTATTTGGTATGGGTTAGAAAAACTGCCGATTTTGAAATTTATATGGGCTATAAGCCTATAAGGCCATCCGCAACGCTGTCTGTTATCCATCTCTTAACCGTATCATCTCTTAACTATTCATGGGTCCAACTGTACTTTTCACTCCATCTCTTAACTAAGAGACGGAACCTGCAACCCTCCATCTCTTATTCGTCTCTTAACCATCTCTTAACTTACTATTTATTCAATTTCATTTTTATGTTTATTTCCAACAAATTCAATTAATAAAAACACATTTCATTAAATAAAATAAAATTACAACATAAAATAAAAAAATACAACTTAAATTCAAAAAAACAAAAAAAAACACATAATTAAAATCCTAAAAAAATAAAAATTACATAATTTAAAATACAATTTTATAGAAATTAAAAAAAAACTACTCTGTCGGCAAATCATCCCCCGAAAGCGATGGCGGTGCACTCAAGCTACCTGAAGGCGGAATACCAATTTGTGGAGGCGTCATGCGGGAAGTGTCCGCCATCGTGGCGGTCAAGTACATGGACAATAGGGTGTTCGAGCTCGAGCTTAGATGAAAATTGGAGAGGAAATGGAGATGATTTGAGAAGAATATATGTGTATTTGTGTGTGAAATGAGGATGAAATAAGAGTATTTATAGAGTAAAAAAAAGAAACCGGTCGAAAAACGGTAATATTACCGTTTTGGATTTTATTTATTTATATTTTTTTATTAAATTTGAATTTTTTTAAATGATTTATTGATTCAGCGTGACGAAGCCCACTCGCTGGCCGGCAAGTGAGCGTCATGCATGGCGCCGGAGTGCGCCACGTAGAGCGAGCGCGTTGCGAGACAGCCCGCGATCCATCTCGGTGGGACGGGCGTCTCGGCGAGACCGGGACGAGACGGGACGCTGCAACGCGTCTCGCCGCCGTCTCGTCTTGGCGGGACAAGATACGAGCCACCCGCGGGACGCGTTGCGGGTGGCCTACCCCTTTTATTTGGTACTACGTGTTATAAAACCTGAACCCGACCCATTATAATTTAATTTTATGGACTCACGGTTACGGTCGAACAATGAGAGTATGGTTCCGGTTTCAACCTCTGGAACCGGTGGTTAACCATCAATCCGATTATATAACCGCACACGTAGTATAAAATAAAATTACGTGTTTGAGATAGATCTAGAATGGAAGTCATTTGCTAAGTACATGTGTGCAGTGACACAATTAATAATATCCTATCGTCAAGAGGACTTCATAAAAAGGTTTAATTATTTAGAAATACGGTCGATGGAAATTTATTCTATGAATAAGTACCTTATAGTACTAGTGAACTAGACAACTCTTGGTAAATATTTTAATTGATTGAAGTCAATAGGAAACTAATTTAATTAACGAATATCTATATCTTAAACAATGGAATAATACAATCAAAGAGGTACCCTGAATTACTTGTAGTCATGGATTGAGTGGATAAGCCAATACTTCCTCAGTCTCCGAAAAATATGAACTATTTTCTTATTAGCCCGTCCCCGAAAAGTATGAACTATTTCCTTATTAGTCCGTTCCTGAAAAATAGTCCATTAACTTTCTAATTTTAGAATAGTTAAACAACGCATTACACATTTACACTACCAATGATGTGGAACTCACTTCCACTGACACTACAATTTACCTATTTTTTACTTTACCAATTATACATTAAAACTCGTGTCGAACTTTTTGTTCATACTTTACAGGAACCAAGGGAATATTATTTTCTATAGTGGCACAAAATAATATTTTGTTTGTTGACTTCCAAGTGTAACTAGATTAGGTTCTCATCAACCTCCACAAATCCCTGGATTGACCCTTGATTACTAATTAATTAATTAGATGACTGGATATGATATTATAAAAAGATTATTTTTAAATTTTCCTTATGATTTTTTTAAAAATTATATCCTCATGTTATGAAAAACCCCATAAAAAATACAATTATGATATATTATAAATACTCCATAAAATATACCATTCCTAGGGTTAACCAAGACATAAATTTTCCTCCACCCTCTAAGATTAACGTCCTCTCTTTCTGTTCGTTCCTGTTTCTTTCTCTACTTCTAAGTTAATTCCTATAAACCCTTCTAACTCCTGCCCACACAAGAATCAGAAATTGAGTTAGGAAATAATTTTTTTTTAAAAAATCAAGATTGAGTACGAAAAACTAGATGTGAAGAAGTTGCAAGCCATCAGCCCATCACTAATTCTTTCGAGAATGGTAAGTTCTTCAAAACTGTAGAAGATACTACCGCACTAAGTGCCTAATAGCTAATAGTGAGATGCTGCCAAACCAAACTACCAATCAATGAGAATGACGTAATATTCATAAATTATATGGTATGACCACAAAATAAATTAAATTTGAAAATCTCAAACTTTCAAAATCAGCACAAAAAGACAAACAGACGTGGAGACATATAAACTAAGTGAGAATGAATCATAGAAATAAAGTTAATAATGCATGAGAGAACGATCTATACTTAGTACTAGGAGTACTATTTAATTCCACATTTTCCACATACAAAAGAACATTTATTCTATCATCCAAAAACAACTAATATTGGCCAATGACAAAAAATATGATTTAGAGGAACTAGTTCTTCTTTTCTTAAGGAGGTGGTCCAGATTTAAGAATCATATGTATAAAGCTAAGTTATATGTTACTCTTTTAAATAAAATTGAAAATTAAATGCATATAATATCACTGGTTTTATCCAAATTTTCACATAAATATGTGTATATATCAACTTTAATTTTAATTAAGCATTTGAACTTAGTAGATACTCAACTACTAGAAAATTCACATATTATGACATGCATAAATGCAATTAGAAAACTATTATCTTGACACTTTAGGTGTAATGGCACTTATTGTATGTGTGAGGAAAAAAAGTGTGATAACAAGCAAAGTGTGAAGATAAATCCTTCTTTATTACCCTCAAAAAGTGTCAAGAAATAACTTTTGTCATCACAATGTGTAGTGTCACAAGCTATTAGTTTAAACTACACTATATAAATGCACGAAAATTTATAAATAAACCCCACAAATATATATTATTACAACTTCCCACCTATATTTATTTGATTATATTTTTGACCTACAAATTGCTATAATTTGTATTTTCATCCTATAAATATTTATAAATTACATTTAGTTCTTCAAATTTTTATATTTACATCTTTATTAAATATATAATTACATTTCCACTTTCAATGTAAAAAAAATCATATTAAATTACTATTAACCATCCAACAAAATTTATATAAACAACCGATTCAAATAAAATGCTAAATTTGAATAACAAAAATCCAATTGTTACAATTCGACAAACCCAAAAGTGAAGTGCCCAAGAAACTATACATAATGAAAGAACAAAAAACTATGCTCAAGTAACTAGACAGAAAGAAAGAACAAAATCAAAACTATCCTCACCACGCAACCAAAACAGCCAAGAATGTAAAGTGAACCTAAAATTAGGCATACCAATCTGGTCAAGTCTCACCAAGGCTCTCACTGTGGCCGGGGGCTGACCTTCCTGTGCATCTCTTTGGCTCCACACTCTCATTTCCAAGAGACGCCAGCAAGTCAGCCGCTTTGTTGCCTTCTCTCCGGATATGTGTTATCCTCCTAGTGAGACTCTTAGTGCGATTCTGATATCTGTCATGGTGTGTCTCGTCTCTGCCGGCCCAAGCTGTGACCCTTATCTAGGATTGAACACAATATTTCCGCATTCGTTTCCATCCATAAATGCCTACCATAGCTCTTAGCCCTCATGATACCTTCCAACAGAGCCTTCATCTCAACCTCCAGCCCTGAGTTTGCAGCTAGCGGCAAACAGAAAGCCGCCACAATTTCACCAAGGCAGTTGCGATATATGATCACTATCCTATAAAACAACAAAACAAAATAAGTGATTCCATTGTAAGTGGTAAATGGAATTAGAGGACAATCTATCAAAATCTAGGCCAACAAACGTCCAAATGATTAACTAACACACCACTAGAATGATATCGCTCATTTGAATCAACTCTTAAATGTACAGACCTTCACACAAAATATACAACATATTCTTATTAATAGATACAAAATAATTGTGTCCCTCCTCCGATGGAAACGACTTGTTTTGCTAACGATCAATAAACGACTTGTTCATAAGATCGATGGTTGTATCCATGAACTGCCACCACCATAACAAATAACTCTATTAATAAACAAACATGGCACACTAGTGTTAAGGTATTTTTATTGAAAAAAAGCATATATCAACACATCCATCATGACATGGCTTCACTAGAAATAACAAACAGTTAGCAGACACCTAGAAAGCCCACTTATTCACTAATTTCCTCATTATCCATTCATCTATAAGCTACTCTATATAAAATATAGCACAAAATCTGATCTTCGTTCCCTTCTTTAGAACACATCTAAAAGGAGTATCACCTGAGCTAGTTTAGCTGGAATTTTTGACATTGTGAGGTACACAAATAATCAACAAAACACTTTCTCTTTCTTTTATTTTGTTCATGTTATAATCAAATGTATATTATTGGAACTTAGTCAACTTACTCTGCCAATTGGCTTCAATTCCCACCCAACTGGTTCATAAACTTTAAGTCCACTTCTATTGGCCATACCTGCAAAAGTAAAATCAAATCAGCATAACATATCAATATAAAAGTTCAAATGAGACGCGTTCAAATGTTACTATCAAATACTAAGACATTCCCAGCCTCGAGAATCTGGAGATATTCTATCCACACAAATATTGATTCTACCACAAAAGCTACAAATCAAGCAAAAAAATCACTTCATTAAATAGAATGCATATCTTTTCAACTTGTAGAATATCTATCTAGCTATACCTTTTCTCCTCAGTGTATGTCCACTTTCCATGTTAGCATTTAGGATTCTCAAGCTCCAAACTGTTATAATTCTTACAAGCATTTTAAAGTTGATTTTGAATTGAAAAAAGATAGAATAACATAATGATTATAAATTTAGAGATCACCTGTTATTATATGTCAACCTTAATTCCATCGACATCGTCGCGAACCCAACCAAAGTCACCAGATTCTACATTATCAGGAGGAACACAAATATTACTTTGTAAGTAAGTGTCGACATCAATAATTGGTTCCATGTGATACTTAGCTCGTGCTGTAGTAGAGACAACTACTCTCCATTGTGAATCTGTAGAATCCTCAAAGAGAGCGCACACGAATAAAGATATGGAATGTCTTTGGACTCAAATGGAGAGAGGTGTGGAGAAGGATACCAGCAGCGGCAGCAGAGTGAGATTTAATTACTCGTAAAATACCTAAGATAATGAAACTAAGAGTAATATAACTTTTTATTAAGGTTGTGCACACATCAAACTCTACATTCCTATCGAATCTATAGAAAATATAGAAATACTGGCAACTTAGCAAATTAGATAATAAATGATAAGATAAAATACTAAATATATACAATCATTTTTATTCTGGTTGTGCTCTAATTTACAAGCAGTTAAGTTATTCATTAGTGAAGTAGTTGGGAATCCGTTATATGTAAAAAGAACTATTATATGGAGTGAACAAAAGATAACTAATGGAAATAAAATACTCTGTAACAAAGAAGCAATCCTCTTCACGAGGCAGTGGCGGACTGTCGTTCACAAAATTTGATTCCTTGGATACATTTATTCAATCTTGAAGGAGGTATTTATACAAAATTACACAGACTCCTAATTGATAAAGAATCTGCAAATTAAAATCTTTGGCTAGGAAGAATAATTGAATAACAAAAGGATAAACTAAATATAAAAGTTACTACTACCAGTTAAACATAATCGCATGAACTCCTACAAACAAGGGCATTGAAATAAATCTACTAATAAATCAAATCTAAAAGATAATAGAGGATATTCATTCTACTTGATCGATATCAAACTAAACAAAATGTCATAATTAAAATCAAGTTTTATTGTACCTAGGTCAATCATTCAACCACATTATATTTATTTGATTATACAATAATCAGTTGATTCTGATTGAGAAACTCGCATTCAATAAAAAATTATCATAGAAATTCTTATAAAAAAAACTACAGAAACAAACTTAATTGATAAGCTAGGATTATTTTGGAGGGATTTAGGATCAAGGGAAGATAATACCTGAGAGAGAAGACAAAGCGCGGCGGCACAAAAACCCTCGGTCGAGATAGAGGACACAAGAAGACAACGATTGGATTCTTGGACTCAAATAGATTGGCAGATGTCAAGAATGATAGAGATGCAGGGATGAGAAAGACAAGAACGGTGAGGTTATCAAGAGAGATTATTTTGTACTGTAATTTTGACAATTATATTCGGTTAGGTTTACTGTAATTATGACAATTTGCAATGAAGCTCATTATATTTACTTTAAATACAAGCGGAGTACAGGAGAAGAAAAGGAGTAAATTACAAATTTATAATTATACATTAAAACTTAGATTAATATTCGTGTACAATAAGTGCAGAAGTAACTAATTGAATATTTTTCGGGTCGTCATTAACCACCACTCACCATTTGAGAAGAAGAGGAAGGTGATTGGTCCGCTAGCTTGTCCTCTTTCACTTCATTCCAAAATATTGTTCTTTTTTTTGTTGATGCAGGAATTGTTGATATATTGGATCCGTGAAATTCATATCCTAGCTTGGTGAATTGATTTTATATTTTTATTTGCAATTCGTATTAAAACAAAAGTAAAAACAATACATGTATGATTTGTTTATTAATTGAAAAGGGCAATCTTATCCCTAATTTATGAACGTGCTTCTAATATTTTTAATAATGAATAAAGTAATTTTAAACAAAATTTAATCATTAATAGAATATAGTTTTAATATATTCTATTTAATCTAAAAAGGAGCATATTTATTCTCAATACCGATTAACATTTTCTATTTAAATTTACATCTAAATTTAGGTTTAATATTTAGCATAAGACACGTAAAGGAAATGTCATTAAGTGAATCTTCTCTTGACATTTATTTAAAATGTAGCAATAATAGATATTATAAATGCCATGAAACATTGATGTGATTATTGGATATATATATATATATATATATAGAGGGTCATGATCTATGGCAAACACCTCTTAACCATATAACTAGAGAACAAATAATAGCCACAAGATCAAAAAAATCAAGGGCTAGTATTAATTTTTGAATTTAATGAGATATTAGTTCTCTCAATCACAAATTTACTCCACAATAATAAGGCGGGGGTATAATGGTCATTGCACATCCAAAATTAGATTACATCATTGGCATTTGAAAAAGAAACCGCATTCTTCTCTTCTCTCCTCCTCTTCCTTCTTCTGCAAAATAGTTCTCAGCTCTCCTACCGCTGATTCGTCCGATTGAAGAGGAATTCGATTGGAAATTATCAATATTTTCGCGATTCAAGTGACTCTCTTTCCCCGACGAAGGAATCTGCATCGGTGTCTCCAATCATCACTCTTCCAGCGGCCAACAACACCGCCACCGTCAACAAGGCGGCGGCGGCGCTCCGGAAGGAGCTCATCGCGGTGATCAAGGAGAAGAAGGAGGCGATGGCCAAGGGCGGGCCGCTCTACGACATCTTGTCGCACATGATCGTGGCATCTGACCCCGAGCGGGAACACACAGATCTATGATATAATTTAGCCTGCATTTCCCAATTTATCTTCTGTTTTTCTTAGTTTTGATTTCCTTTAATTAGGGAATTAACATTAGGTGATAAGCTATCGTTGCAATTTTTGATGGGATGTAGTGTAGTATTTGAATTTTGTGAGATTTTAGCTATGCATTTCAGATGTAGCCCCTTTCTGTTTCTTCTTGCTCTGATCTAATTATAATATCAATGTTGAATTGTCCCAAAAATAATCATGCTAAGAGTGAAGAGTGAAGTAAAATCATGCTAAGAGTGATGTGTTTTGTAAACAAGAGTGAAGTAAAATCAGAACAAGAGTGATGTGTTTTGTGAACAAGAGTGAAGTAAAATCAGAACAAGAGTGAAGTGAAATCAGAACAAGAGTGATGTGTTTTGTGAACAAGAGTGAAGTGAAATCAGAACAAGAGTGATGTGGTTTGTGAACAAGAGTGAAGTAAAATCAGAACAAGAGTGATGTTTTGTAAACAAGAGTGAAGTAAAATCACAATAAGAGTGATGTGTTTTGTGAACAAGAGTGAAGTAAAATCATAATAAGAATGATGTGTTTTGTGAACAAGAGTGAAGTAAAATCTGAACAAGAGTGATGTGTTTTGTGAACAAGAGTGAAGTAAAATCAGAACAAGAGTGATGTTTTGTAAACAAGAGTGAAGTAAAATCAGAACAAGAGTGATGTGTTTTGTGAACAAGAGTGAAGTAAAATCAGAACAAGAGTGAAGTGAAATCAGAACAAGAGTGATGTGTTTTGTGAACAAGAGTGAAGTGAAATCAGAACAAGAGTGATGTGTTTTGTGAACAAGAGTGAAGTAAAATCAGAACAAGAGTGAAGTGAAATCAGAACAAGAGTGATGTGTTTTGTGAACAAGAGTGAAGTGAAATCAGAACAAGTGTGATGTGTTTTGTGAACAAGAGTGAAGTGAAATCAGAACAAGAGTGATGTGTTTTGTGAACAAGAGTGAAGTAAAATCAGAACAAGAGTGATGTTTTGTAAACAAGAGTGAAGTAAAATCACAAGATACATCAGTAACATTAAACGTAGACGGAAACTAACTATATCGAAGACGAATCTTAGAGCCTACAGCCACCGCGCCCCGCTCTTGTTCCGAAACTCCGCTTCTCTTCTACGGCAGCTCATCGTTGCGTCTCCTTACCCGCCGACGCTAATTCCGGTGAGTCCGACGTAGAGGTAGGTTTTGATTTGGGGTTTTTTCAGCATTGGCGCGACGATTGAATCCGCCAACAGCCCCTCCGCCCCGATCGCCTTTGCCAGCTCCCCCACCGCCGCCAGTATCCTCTCCGGCGCCACCCCCAGCTCAGAATTACGATTTGGAAGAAGAAAGGATCGCAGATTTGGAAGATTTCGCGTAATTTGATCGCATGTTTTAATTCAGAAAGTAATTTCCAAAAATACCCTCAGCATATTTTATTTTATTAAAATTAATAATATTTGTTCCATTAAGATGTGTGGCTGAGATTTGTTCTCTAGTTATACCCTTAAAAATAGTTATATCTTGATCACTACCCTATAACATATATATATATATATATATATATATATAGACATCTTTTATGAAGTGTCATATTGTAAGCGTGAGAACAGCTCATTTTTCTAGTAGTGACGAGTTTGCGTTAATAATAAGATGAAATTAATGAGGTTGAAAAATGGTTGGTAATATATTAGTTGGCGTAATGAATGAGAAGGACATCCCTACGAAAAAATGCATCAAATCAAGAAAGGGATATTTCCTCAAATCATATTTTGGATCTACCTTGCCATTCCACCTTACTATTATTTACGCTTTCAAATATTTATATAATAATCACCATAATCATAATAAAGGTACTTCAATTCGTACGCCCACTTGACTTGACATGGCAATTATTAGCCAGATTCATGTACCACGATTAGAAGGGCATGGATCCACCAAATGCAAAACAAGATATGTTGTGATCATCAACATCTTCTATTAGTTTAAAATGTATTTAGATTATTTTCATTTATTTACATTATATGTGGCGTGGATGAGCACAACATCCTATGATGTACATTTGGCACAGCAGGTGATCCATGCCCTAATTAGAATGGATGTGACAACAACGGTGACGGCCACCTAGGGTATATTGAAGATCCACATTCCCGATGATCTCATAGAATGTTTTCCAAAAGTATTTAATATAATTTTACAAAAATAGAACGAAAATTGACGGACACTTAATTAGAAAAAAATATTAAGGTATGTTCGTATGGATGACGTCATAACTTTTCTTAGTTGGTATTCTTTTTACCGATGATTACATGCTATTTAATGTCACTCAGAGCGTCCACTATAAAGTGGACGCGGCGGTCGCCGCGAGCGGGGCGGAAGCGGGGCGGCTTATAGTGGGAAGGGTGTCCGCCGCGGGGGTGGACGCGGCGGGTGAGGGGAGGGACGGCGGACGCAGAATCGCCGCGTGCGGGGCGAGGACGTGGCGACCGGGCTATAGCCGCGCCTATAGGCGCGGCGCCTATAGTGGCACGAAGATGAAGCCGCGGCTATTGCATGCGAATTTTTTTTTTTTTTTTACATTTCAATTCACCTATAAATACACCCCACTCCATTCATTATTTTCACACCATTCAAACACAACATCTATACAAATTTCTCTCACTACAATTTGGGGTCAGAAATGAACAATTTGTGGAGAGACAACTGGAATGCTCTGATTCAACAGGTGCAACACCAGGCCGCCAAGGAGGTAGCGACCCGTTTGGCGGAGGAGGCGGAGGATGCGGAGGCTCCGATCCCTCGCACCATTACTCATCGGCGGACAATCCCACGAGACCACGTCGGTGCTCACCAACGTTTAATGGATGATTACTTCGTGGATAACCCCCGTTATCCACCCGAGATATTCCGCCGGAGATTCAGGATGTCGCAGCGGCTGTTCAACTATATAGCGACGAATTTGGCGGAGCGTTACCGGTGCTTCACCCTCCGGCGTGATGCGTCAGGCCGGATCGAGCTGTCCACACAACAGAAGTGCACCGCTGCAATCCGACAGCTTGCCTACGCTGGACCAGCGGACATGTTCGATGAATACCTACAGATGGGTGAGACGACTAGCCTCACGGTGCTTAGGCAGTTCTGTAAGGGGATCCGGGAAATTTTCGGTGGGGAGTTTCTACGGAAGCCCAACCCGGATGAGTGTCAGCGCCTACTTGATATGCACGGGTCGGTGCACGGCTTCCCCGGAATGTTAGGAAGCACGATTGCATGCATTGGGAGTGGAGGAACTGCCCCGTGGCATGGAAAGGCCAGTTCACTACTGGATTCAAAAGCAAACATCCAACGATGATACTGGAAGCCGTGGCAGACTACCGTCTGAAGATCTGGCATGCGTATTTCGGCGTGGCAGGTTCGAACAACGACATCAATGTTCTTCAGTCGTCGCCTCTCTTCAAACGAGGAGTGCCGGGGGAGGGGCCAGAAATCAGCTTCGTAGCCACGGTACGCAGTATAGTAGGGGCTACCATTTGGCAGATGGAATATATCCGCGGTGGCCCGTATTCGTGAAGACTGTCCGCCAACCGGTAGGACCAAAGAAACAATATCTTGCGCGCAAACAAGAGAGTGCTAGGAAGGACGTTGAGCGGGCTTTTGGTCTCCTCCAATCGCGGTGGGCTATTATACGGTGTCCGGCACGAGTTTGGCACGAAGATGATGTCGCGAATATTATGTTAGCCTGTATCATATTGCATAATATGATAATAGAAGATGAAGGATTTACGGCAGAGCGATGGGCGCCGGAAGAGGGTGCAAGTACAAGTCACGGTGTCGCCTCCGCGCCGATCCAGATGGGCGTACCACGGAGCAATGAATATTTGATCCAACGCTTCGCTGATATGCGCAGGACCACATCACATAACACACTGCAGGCCGATTGGATTGAAGAAGTGTGGGCACGTAGGGGAGGTAGTGGCGTTGTGTAAACTTGGTAGTGATTTGTACTAGATTCAATGTAGTGTGTGATTTTAATTTTAATTTAGTGTGTAATTCTAATTTTAATTTTAATTTTAATTTAATTTTAATTTGTATTTTATTTTTATTTTTATTTTTATTTTTATTTTAATTCGTATAGTCGGCTTCTTCTAATCCACTAAGAGTCCGATAAATTTGTTCTTAATTACTTGAAATATTATAAAATGAAAGTTGATTATAAAATTTGGGGCTATTGGAGGTGTCCACTATAGTGGCGGGCACAAAATTTTGAGGCTATGGACAAAAAATTGGGGCTATGGATAAAAAACTGGGGCGGGGCTATTGGGCGTGTCCACCTTATAGTGGACACCCTCAACCAGTTAAATTCGACCTGAGATTTTCTAACATATTATTCTGACTCGAGATTTTTATTATTGCATAGGCAATAATCTATCTAACTCTAAATCTAGGAAAAAGATAATATGAACTTGAGATATTCATAAATCAAAAACATTTTTTGATGGGAACAGGACAATGGCATTTGTGATCCCTACCCTTTAAGAAATATTAATCAGTATCATTATCGTGTTTGTTATTGATTTATCATCCAGATTATATAATACCGACTTCTTTTAAATTTAGTTAATTTTTTGTGATTAAGATATTATATGTCCTCCAATTAATAGAGTAAAGAGTGTTAATAGTTATGGAATGACCTTATATATTGTACTAGAATAAATTTCAACTATCTAGGTTTTTTTACGGATCAGAATATATCTTGGTGACAATATCAACTCCGACATAGTCAAGACGTGATTATATAAGTAACAATACTAGTAATTATCGTATGTTAACCATCGCTATTTAAGATGACATGATATTAGGTTGCGAAAACCCCACACATATTGACAAGTCAAAGTAGCATATGACCAATACCATACACTAAATATTTGTATAGATTAAGAAATAAATAATCACATCGATCCCGTACTTGGTTTAATCAAACAAGAAGTACATTATTTTTTCTCACCTAGATTAATTTAGTGCTATACCACACTCCAGTGTCATCAATAATTTAAAATAGGAAGTGACTTCGGATCAGCACCAACAATCGTGCGTTATAGATTATCCACATCTAACTATTGTGAATATCAATTACTTACCTTTACAAGGTACCAACTAAAAAATCTTTTATAACCATAGATCTATCGACCAGTCTACAATATAAAGAAAGGAGGAGTTTTTGTTTCATTATTAATTATTCTTCTACAAAGTGAGATGCTGCCAAACAAAACTACAAATCAATGAAAATAACGCAATATTCATAAATTATAGTGTGACCACCAAATAGTATTAAATTTTAAACTTCCGAATTGTGGGAATCAGCACAAAAGAGAAAACACAAAGGTGGAGACATCTAAAATACGTGATAAAGAATTAAAAAGTAAAACCATAATCCAAGTGATGTATTCGAATAGCATGAGATTCACATATCCTTAACTAAATAATTAGAGGATCGATCCCTCCGGAATTGCCTCAAATTCCTAGACACGTTTGAAATAGATACCCTTGATCTAACAACCCAAAAAAATTTGAAGTTACTACTACTATTTTAACGCCACATTTTTCACATGCAAACTGACATTTATTTTATTGACATGAAAAGTCATAAATGTGAAACAACTGGCCTTTTAGCATTACTGTTGCCTCCAGAATATCCTTACTATTTTTATAACTACATTCTAAAAATGCAAATATTAATAGTAGTAGAATAACATAAAAAAACCACTAATATTGGCCAATGGCAAAATATATGATTTAGAAGAATTTGTTTTCTTCTTTTCTTTGTGAGGTGGTCCAGTTTAAGAATCAGATATATAAATGTTTCTCTTTTAAATAAAAATGAGACTCGAATGCAAAAAAACCATGATCAGAGTAGTACTACTATAATACTATAAGAGAAAGGTTTACACTGTTACATATAAACACAAAATTTGTATATATTTTTAGAACACAAATGGAAAATACAGATGAGAGTAGCATGAATTACAAACTGAATTAGCTTTTAACCTAGCCGTAGCAAACAACTGAGGTGGACAGCGGACGAGCTTAGCGCCTCCTTCATCCACCGTCTGTCATTACAACTGCCAAGGCCGAGAATATTGACAACTGCCAAGGCCGAGAATAAGTGAGCTTCCGATGCGGAATGCCCTCTTCGACCAAGGAGACTAGAGCAAAGCGAGATAGACCAGCACCAACAAGGTGCAGATCATCACCACTACAAATCACAAATTATCAGCAACTGCAAAAGGAGTAGTTTCTACACAATCATACTACTACTATACACCATAAAACTAAGCCGGCATAAGATAAGAAACCCTGAGTAAGAATCGAGCTTCTGCCATGTATGGCTATGCTGCCCGTGATGGGGAAAGTTAAGTTCTGTATAAACAATTAGGATTGGATGAAGCTCTTGATCTCGTCCATTAACGATTCAAAATGCTCGTTGTTTGGCAAGAAGTAGAACCCAATTGTGGCCTTTTCGAGATAGAGGAGCTTGACATCATGACCATATTTCTTGAGCCCTTCAACATAACCTATTTGCCAATCTTGAAGAAGGTCCAATCCAGCCACAACAACCAGACTCTTTGGAAAACTAAGCCCTTCTAGGCTTAGACTCCTAGGGCCAAACACATTGCAGGCAGGATGATCCCTATCTTCGCCTTCTGGTAGGTAGGCTCTCCAATACCAATCTCTTTCTTGAATCCTCACAAAGTATTTCCCATCCAACCGTTTCTCAGACTCGGTCCTCTCCTCCCCTCCGAACAAGGGATGGAGAAGAATGTTTCCTAATACCTCCACGCCCTCATCTGCAGCTCTCAATGCAACATGATGAGCGATATTGCCACCAGAACTATCTCCTGCTAGATATATATGAACTTTGAGATCATTCTCCTTCCCACTTCGAAGCCATGCTCTCGAGTTAACCCACTTAAGAGCTGTCAATCCATCATCATAAGCACATGGATACCGGTGCTCAGGTGATCTCCGGTAGTTCACAGATACCACTGCAGCCTTGCAGGTTTTCACAAGGCGGCGGCAGAATGTGTCATAGATAGCACTGCTGGCCGAGGAATGGACGAAGCTCCCACCATGGAAGAATACGATTACAGGTACAACTTCAGAGGTGCTCAAGGGCTTCTCCACTTCGACTATCCCCAGTTGAGGCTCATTGTCACGGGCAGGGAGATAAATGCGGTTGGCCAGGCCGGTAAGACGATCCACAGTGTCGAATGAGTACATCCCATCCACAGGGACAGCATTTGCAGTTACATTGCGGTCAAGATATTCGTTCAAATCGCGGTTGAACGTGCCATCAGGCCGTCGGAGCAAGTTGTATGAAAGCTTGAAGGTGGATATAAGGATCCATGTATGCAGGGGAACAACTCTCTGCAAAAATAGCATCAATTGTTTTCAGAAATCTCCTTTTACCATCACAAAGCTCAAGTCCGATTGATGCTAAGGATTAATAATTGATCAAAAATACACAAACATTGCCAAATCATTATCATCAACAGGTTCAACCATTCGACTATAAAAAGAAAAATAACATTGATGTATAGCTATAAAAAGAAATGAAATGAAAAGTCGGAGAAACAACCTAAAATAACCCAAACAGCACAATCATGATATTAGCGTAGCTAAGTCAGTAGTCAAAGCAAGAAAAAACAACAAGGCGAGAATCAAGTGTACAGAGAAAGGGGGAAAATCGTCAAGATTCAATTTTCCAACCTCAAATCTCACTTTAGCTCAGAAAAATCAACTGATCCACGAAAATTCATAAAACACGAAGAAAATTCAAAAATCCACAAATTGCAGAATGCCCTAATTTCGAACGACGAATGGAAAAACACGAAATTATGAATAAACTAAGCAAACTTATGTGGCTAGCTTCGATTCACTGACATTTACTTCATCACTGCCCGCCATAATTCAACGCCGGAGGCTCAATTTTGGCAGTTCTACACGAAATGATCTCCTCAGAAAAATTATGTTTCTTCTTCAACCCCAAAATTCTTATAGCGATGGCTGAAAAAAACAGACTTTTCTTTTCTTTTTTTCGTTTCTGATCTTGTGCAACTGATAGAAAAGATAATCGCGAATGTCGCAGGAGAAGCTCAGTTTAACTCAATAGAAAAGATCAAGAAGAGAGAGGATCCGTGTATAAAAAATAATGCAAAATGGTAGTAGTATATTGAGAAGGGAGAGACAATGAAGTAGCGCGCGGAACCACCATAATAGATACTACCTCCTTCCTCGAAATATTGTCGCACGGATCGGATACGATTTTAAGAAATATAATGAACAGTTAGTTCAAAAAATTGTGAAATACGAGTCTTAGGTTTATATATTAGTTTTATAATAAAATATGAATAAAGATGAATATATAAAATATGAGGTCCACTAAAAAATGATAAAAATTGAAATGGGTAAATTTTGTAGAATATGATAAAGTTTAGAAGACGGAAGTAGTAAGTTATAGTTGAATGGAAAAGAAGTACGGAGGAGACGACAAATAGAGAATAGGGTTGGCGCAAAGTGAACTGTTTGGGTAGGGCCCGCCAAAATTGTTCTCACTTTCCATTTTTCGGTAGAGACATTTTTCAAATGTTTTAACGAATGAGTAAGAGCATCTCTAATAAGAATAGCTCAGCCATAGCCCAATCATAGTTTAACCATAAACTCCTCATGTCATATTAGCAGCACTAAAAACTCCTCCTGCCACATCATCAGAACAAGCAACTGGACAAGCAATAAGCCATCCATAGCCTAGCAACAATAAACAAAATTCTAAAAATAAATAATTAACAATCACACAAAATACGGAATTAAATTTACGACACAGATACGAAAAAACTCAATAATAATATTGAAATTTTAAAAAGTACATTAATTTAAAAAAATACATTAATTAAAAAAAATTACATTAATCTAAAAAAAAACTCCTTCGCCACCACGAGGCCCCCGCCTCCGCCTCACTCCTCGTCGTCGTCGCCGTCGCCGTTGTCGCTGCTATCCGGGACCCCCAAATCTGCGGCATCTGAGCCCGCGTCTAAGCCCCCCAACTGTGCCGCGGCGGGATTCAAATCGGCCCGCATACTCACGAGCATTGCGTGAAGAAAACTCTTCTCCTCGGGATCAGTTGCCGCCCTCCATTCAACTAAGATCTTGTACATCTGAGCTCGTGTTTGTTGACGCGCGAAGAAGAGGAGCTCGGCTGTCGACCCGCCAACAGGGGGGATGCCAACTGGACCTCCTGGGAGCCCTGGCGAGCCCGTTGCGCCCGCCTTTGACCAACCGGATGAGTGCGGCGAGTAAACGCGGGAGGGGACGGGAAATCGTGAACATCCTCGGGGAGGTCGTGGGATCCGCCGCTGCTGCCACCGCAGTAATCACCGGTATAGTTCAGTCGCTGCTCTTCGGCCAGCCAGCATCGACACCTGCCCAAAACTTCTCGGAGTCCATCAGCACCTCATAGCAGTTCCAGTAGGTGAACTTCTTATAAAGCCCGGGCAAGGGGAAGGCTTTCTCCGCAATCCTCCTGCAGTCGTCCTCAGTTTGGCCACTGGTCTGTATGCGGAGGGCGTTGGTGTACAAGCCCGAATATCAGGAGACCCCAGCCCTAATTCGGTCCCACCCCTTCTGGCACTCCTCCCCGCTGCGTGGCCTCCCCTCCGGGCAAAATGCCTTGTAGGTTGCTGCTATTTTAGCCCACAAGTTGAAGATCCTCTGATAGTTCGAGGCGAGGGGATCATCGCAAACACTCACCCACGCCTTGGACAGCGCGACGTTCTCCGCATCCGTCCACTTCCTCCGTGCCGGGCTGTCGTCATCAGCCGGCTGCGACGACTCGCCGACCACCCTCTTGCCCTTCCACTTCTTCTTCTCTGGCGCGCCCCGACCCCGCCCTACTCCCCCCGTTTGAACGGGGGTATCCGCATCCCCGAGATCTATCCCGAACTCCTCTAAGGAGAAAGTATCACACCCAGTGAATTGCGTCTCCGATGGGATCGATGTGTGTGAAGAAGCAGTCACAAAATCAAAACTGGGGCGGTAGACGTTGTCCCTCCCCCGGCGTCCCCTGCATCCCCGGGTACCCCGGCATCATCTGCATCCCGGGTTGCATCCCCGGTACCCCCGGCCCGCCCTGCATCGCCGACCCCCGGCATCCCCTGCCATCCCGGCATACCACCCCCGGATGCCATCCCGGGCATCATCTGCTGCCAAGGGTACATGTTGTAGTACCCGGCCATCGGACCTCATCCACCTCCCACGGGTACCGTGGGAGTTTGAGACCCGCTCGTCCTTGGAGTAGGCTAGTTGTTGTGCTCCATTTCGCGTTGTTGCTCTTTTACAGAAATTAAGATAGAGAAAATACTCGTTAAAATAAGTGGTGCAAATGAAAATGACGTGCAAATCGCGTATATATAGTGTTTCGAAAATTAAAAAAAAATTCCGTTGGCCGATCGCTCGCCGATCGGGAGCCTGCAATGGCGGCCAGTCGAACGGCGAGCGCATCGGCCAGCGCTCGGGAATCGGCGTGCGCTCGCCGTTTTTCTCACCGATTTGGCGCTCGCCTGCTGCAATGGTTCGGCGAGCGCCAGGGATCGGCTAGCCGGTCCGCTCGCCGCCATTGTGGATGCTCTAATCCGCAAAATTTACAACTCAAAAAGTGACTGCTATCATTCTTCTAGATTTAACCGTTATTCATACTCCCTTCGACCGCCAATTAGTTAATGCACTTTAACCAGACACGAATTCTAAGTAAATGTAATAGAAAATAAATTGAAAAAGTTAGTGGAACGTAGATCTTACTTTTATATAGTACTTCCTATGTCCTATAAAAGATGTCTCATTTTCCTTTTTAGTTTGTCCCACTAAAGATATCACATTTCCACTTTTGGAAAAAATTCTCTCTCACAATAATATAAATATTACTCCCTCCGTCCCCAAAGAGTATGGATTATTTCCTTTTTCGTCCGTCCCTAAAGAGTATGAACTTTCTAATTTTGAAAAACTCAAACAACTACTACCCCTACACATCATTTTATTTACAACTTATACAATTACCATTAACACTTATACGATTATAATAATGTGGACTTCACTCTCCACTAACATTATTTCAACTACCCTTTCTCTCTTTCTCTCTTACTTTTCTCCTTATTTATTAAAACTCGTGTCGAACCCAAAGTTCATACTCTTTGGGGATGTAGGGAGTATATTTTCTCTTTTCACCTAACACACAAAATTCCGTGTCATGCCACAAGTGTGACATTTCTTGTTGGACTGAGGGAGTACTAGTTTTATAATGTGAATAAGAATGAATTAGTGGGATGTTGGGTCAATTACTAAAAATAATAAGGGATATTGGGCTTCTAATATCATGGAAATTTCAAAAGTTGAGTTTTTCCCACGAACTTTAAAATTGATAAATAATATCATGAACTTTATCCGAGTTTGTTATTTCCCACAAGCGAAAAAGTTGTGGCAAATAATATCATGATACATATTATTTTTCCTAATTTCTCTGCAACAACTTCGAGAGTTTCAAGTTATTTAATATTTGAAGATAGTTTTTCTTGAAGTATATCTTCCAAAATTGTTCTTCAATCCATTAATATAGCTAGAATTTTTTCGTTAGTGGGAAATAACAAATTTGAGTAAAGTTCGTGATATTATTAAGTTCATGGGAAAAATCTAACTTTTTGAAAGTTCCATGATATTAGAGGCTAATATCCCAAGTAATAAAATGTAAGTATAACAAGTATTGACGGATATATAAAAAAAACTAGTGACAAGTAATGGCGGACAGAGGCAGTAATTTATACTCCACATAAGAATATGGCATTTGAATAGACAACTGCCTTCTTAGAGTAAAGATCAGAGGACTCCAGACATACTCCTATTTCATAGTACTCCCAACGTTCCATGGTAAGTTGAGTGATTGTTTATTTTGGGACGTTTTGATAGTAGTTGAGTCATTTCATTTCCTCTTTTAGCAAAAAGTAACATATTTTCTCATTATTAAATTATTCTCTCTACTTTTTTTCTCTCTTACTTTATTATAAGTACTATTTATTTACACTATACATCTCTTTCTTAATCAAAGAAATTACTCTACTATCGCGGAACAAAGGGAGTTGCATATGGAGCATCCATAATGCAGCATTCGAGGGGGATTTATCTTCTAGTATGATCCATCAACTATCGAACCATCACCATTGGTTAAAGTGCGACCGTGTTCAATGCGTCGTTGTCTTAGCGAAGACCGGTGTGGTGCATTGAAAGTCACTTGGTTCTCGCTCTATTTTTAACAACAAAGAAAATAACACAGACTGATCAAGGGACGCTGATCGACGGATCAAGACAACTCCTAGATAGTCCACCTGTCGTTGGGTGCACAAAACAGAACGAAACTCGCTTTAAGACCTTAACCCACAATACTATTAACTATTAAAGGGAAGTAAGGGTCGAATCCCACAGAAATGAAGTGTTTTCACATTTGTTGCTGACATTTGGGAATTGGCTGCTGGCATGCTTCAAAGTGGGTTAAGTTTAAACTACTGGACTGAACTGAATGACTTGAACTAACATCCTATCTAACGGATCAACTTAAACTACACTGCATCTTAAACTGACTGCTTGCTCCTAACCATGAACTGATCAACCTAGAATACAACTGAACTAAACTGAGAGACTCTTACTAGACTTTCCTCAAAAATGGTTAAACAAGAGTAACAGAAAAGGCGGGGACCAGATCCCTTAACTAACAGACATCAGAAAAGCTACAGAAAGTAAAAGGAATAGAGCTGCAAAACTAGATCTGAACCCTAACTACTTCATCTTCTTCATCAGAACTTTCGATAACAGGTCGTAATGCAAAATTTGTATACTAGAAAAGAAAATAACCAGAGAGATGATGTAAAAAAGTAAACTCAACTATAAGTACCGGATCTAACCTACTTGATCAACTTAAAACAGAGCTTGAACAGAGGAAACCATAATCCATGCAAAATCAGAACACAAAACTCTACGTAATCTAATAGCGATCCCCAAAATTCAACACAATCAAAAGCAGATCTAAAGATTACACCCCTTCTAACAGACTTCATCCTTCTACACTACCAATTTGCAAAAAGCATCCAATCAGATTTGAACAAAGCTGCTCGAGAAGTAAACCAACCAAACTCCGTGAAAACATTCATGACTTAAACATCGATGATTTCCAACAAATTCAGCTCAAAATCAAGATAGAACATATCATATGAACAAACGGTAGAATACTTCAAACATTAGATGCAAATTAACAGATTCAAAGACTGCTTCACAAATATGAAGTTCTAAACTAAGAAATACCTCAAAATGAAATTGTAGCAAACAGAAATTTAAAACAATTGTTTCTTCGCCCTTCTCGGACGGTAGGGCACAGGTACAACGAACTCAAACAAGACACCACCACAACCAGACATAAGACCCCACTTCCAAGTGTGTAGAATGAGATGTGGAGGAATGGAGAGTAAATTGTGAGGCCAATTCTCATGTCTCCTCTGGCACCAAGCGTCGTGTGCATCCTCTGCCCAAAACCACTTATGTCTTCACAGCTTCACTGATATTTTGTCGGTGAATACCGAGAGCTAGTAGACGACTGTTGCGGAATTTGAACTTAGAGAGATTGAAATTGAATTTATATTTTTTTTTTCAACATCAGATCTAATTTCAATATGAAAAACCAATCACAAAATTTTAATTTCTAAAATTAATCCACAATTAGTCACAAAGTCAATTATGAGTCAAGCCTCATGATACACGATTGGAAATTCCTTTTGTCATCTAATATCGAGCCTTACAAACAACATGTTAGAAAATTTACTTGATCAAATCATGCGTTGCAAATCCACTACTTCATGTATAGTAAATTCACTACTTTCAATTTCAACGTGAATTATCTCAACTTATTACTCGGTCCATTCATTTACTATAACTTATATTAATATTATTCATTAAATACTACTCCCTAATAAGAATATGGTTTCATTATCTGCTAACATTAATTTAACTGCATTTCTCACTATCTCTCTTACTTTACCAATTTTGTATTAATTCTTATACCATTTCAAATGCATATATATTGATAGGACGAAGGGAGTGTTAGGATTGGTATACTGAAAAGCATATTTCGAGCATGTTGCACGGACAGAATTGTTTGTATACAATAAATTCTACAATCCACTTTTAACCCAAGACGAGAAGAAGTAATTTTATCGCATTGATGTTTGCTTGTGCATTTATAAGATGTTTCTCAAATATTTAAATGTATAAGAAGAAAATAAGTCTAATTCTTCTACATAGTAGACTGGTCGTGAATGACATTCACAGAAAGTGACGCAGTCGGTTCTTTGTAGAAGAGAAATAGAATTTCACAACCTAGATAGGCTTTGACTACCTATCGTGAAAGGTTGCAGTGCCAGTCCATGTTTCCTTACCTTAGGAAATAAACGACACTTGTGTGGTATAGCACTGAAGGATCTAACAGTTGAGATAAATCTTTCCTGCTATTTACTGAAAGACGAGGTCTCGGTGATTGTTATTTCTTAATCATTGTTTATATAACATTGAGCATACAATATTAATTATGCACTACTTTGATTTATCAAAAAGTGAGGATTTTTCGTAACCCAAGAATCCTGATATCTTGGGTAGTGGTGATCAATGTCTAGAGGTGCTAGTATTGTTATTGCAATGAATTGTGTGCTGAGTGAGTCCAGTTTGATAATATCCTCAATAGGTGTTCGAAAAATATTTTATTATTCAGAAACCCAGCCGGTTGGAATTTATTCCAGAATAATAAATAAAGATTTTGAACTAGACAATTCTCGGAAAAAGATATTAATTAATTAAAGTCAAATAGCAGACTTAAATTAATTAATGGATATTTATATCTTAAACACGAGAAATAATAAATTAAAGAGGTAAAGTCCGGATTACTCATAATTTGGGATTGGACGGACAGCCAATATTATTTTATTGTAGTGGCTGATAATAATATTCTGTTGGACTTGTATTAAATTGTGGCTCAATTTAATTAGTAAAAGTCCAACAGGTTTGGCCCAAGTCTGACCTCCATGGATCCTAATCTGACCCATCATAACTCTATATATAAAGGAGATTAGGGAGAAGACAAATTAATTAATTTTTCAAAATTTCCGTTCTCTCCTCTCACAGATTGAATGTGTTTTTTCAATTCTCTCCAGAACTGAATTTTTGTCTTTTTCTAATCAAGTCCTTTTGATTTTGACGAGATTCTGAGTTCGGGATACAGATTAGAAGATTCGTGGTTGAGTACGAAGAAAATCACGTGGAGAAGGCGCAAGCAATCGTCGATTCTTTGGAGAATCAGATCGGTAATTCTAAACCGTAGGAAATTCATGTTTTATGTTTTAATTCCTTTTACATGAATTATTTGCGTTCTAGCATGCAATTGATTGTTTAACATCCATATGTATGATTTATTTGTGAATGCATGACTTCCGTTGTGCAAGTGCACCAAACCCCAGCATTTGGTATCAGAGCCAAAAATTGGCTCTGATTATGTGGATTGATTTTATGTTATGTGTATTGTTTGAAAGCATGAGTTTCTTCATTTGGTGTGTGTTTTATTTAATTTTCGAATGAAACCCTAAAATGAAGAACGGCGGCTCCTCGTCGAGAGAGGGTTAGGTCACGCATCGTGATATTAATAATTGCTTTATAGGAATTTAAGCGCTACGTTAGTTTTTCTCGGATACTAATTTCCCCAATATGTAATCTTTAGTCAATGTAATGATTACATGACTTTTTTTAATGATTATATTGAGGATTTACGATGTGATTTAATTCTCAATTCGTAATGTTTGTACGTAATTGTGGCGAATTGAATTAATAAAGTAATGGAATCATTACTTGGTCGCGGTGATTAATTTCACAATTTTTATAATTCTTAACAATCGCTGCTTGTGATGCTTATGCGTTGTGTTTTGAGAATAAATATATGGGAGCAGCATCGCATGAAGAAGACGGCGATCCTGCAGGAGTGGCGACGACGGAGGATCTGGATTGGGCGAGCCAGCCGGCTGGGCAAGCAGTCAGCCATGGCAGCCTGTTGAGGTAAGCCAAGCTGTGATGCAAGGCGTGGCTGGCAGCGGCAGACCCTTGATCGGTGGTGCGAGTGGGAGCCTGCCGATGGCGGCTGCCCGGACTTGTGCAGTGTCGCCGAGCATGGTTCAGTTAAGATTGCTTCCAAATTTGAATTTGGATTTCCTAAACCCTAATAATTTAATTTGGATATAATTCAAGATACAATTTTGAATAAATCCTAATATGATATATTCTACATTCTTATTCTAAATAATTTAAGATTTGTTTAATCGAATGATTGAGTTTTATCTTATCTTATAGATTTGGATAGATTTGTTTTTATCCTGAAATATCCTTATGATTTAGATAATGATAATCCAAGGTCAGTATTATCTTGAGTTTTAGGATTTGATGAGAATTTGGATAGATTCAATTCTATCTAGATAAATCCTAAATTAATTTGGATAACCATTATCCAAGATAAATTTATCTAATCCGAAATTTCTATTTTGGATAAGATAAGGAATTAATTATTTAATGAAATCTCCCTAGATTTATTAAATAATTTCTATAATTATCCTGTGTGATTAATTACCATGAAGTAAATGGATTTATCTGTTTATTTGGTGTTAATCTGTTTTAAGTGGATTATCTGTCTTATCTGCTTATGTGATAATTATGCAAAAAACCATGTTTAAAATGACTAAGCGATAATTACAACAGTGCGTTGTATATGGTCTCCATAAATTGGTCTATATATGAAGCAGTTTCTAATATTATCGCGACCCACCTTAGCGGGAGCTATAATCCTACGAAATAGCAAGTTAATAAGATTAGACATATTAATAGTAAATTGTTTAAACTAGAAGTATGTTTCTAATATTATCGCGGCCCACCCTAGTGGGAGCCATAATCCTGTGAAATTGCAAGTTTATATGTTTAAACATATTTATAAGATAGCTATGGAATTTTGTTAGTGGCGTACGACCTTCCCTAGAAGGAGTATCAAAACATAAATGAAATTTCTAGATGCTAATATTTATGGTAAAAGCTTAGGCAATATTTGGCGGTCATGCCACCTTAGTGGTCTCTGGACTATTCGTTGATATTGTGACAGGGAAATTGTTAGAATACGAATTTGTATGACCTCCCTAGAGGCGTATTTAGTTTGGTTTTGGCAGTTGCGAGATACATAGATTGTTTTGTGGTTGTTTGCGATTATGTATCAAACATAGTATGTGATAAATAGTTTAATTTCTTCTCAGCCAAATTCTTAATAATGTCTACGAACCTTAAATAAATCAAACTCGAAGGCCAAATTATGTAGACTGGAAATGTAAATGGATAAGATTCTCATTAGGGATGTCAATAGGGCCAGCCCAACGGGTTTCGAGCCAGCCCTATTCGGGTTTAGGGTTTATCGGATGCGGGCTTATCGAACTGAGATTTTATCGGGCTCTAAATTTTCAGCCCTAACCCTTAACCTTCGGGTTTCGGGCTAGCCCAACGGGCTAATTAAATTTAAAGCAAATAATTAACTATAACACTAATTTAAATTTTAAGAATTCTATATCTATATTTTATAATTAATTATTATTATATATATATATATATATATATATATAGAAATAAGATACGAAGTCAGTTTATATGAAAAAAGTAACATTTAAAGTCCAAAATATTTATGACAGAACTCCAAGATTACATAACATAAAATTAAAGATAAATTGTTCAACTACAAACTCTTAAAGAGTCCATAATTCACAAATAAGTCTAAAACTTAAGTATCTGAATTTCATTCTTCCAAGTCGATAATTTTTTACGCTTTTCCTTGATCATGTCCTTCCTCCTTCTCATATTCGGAATCTTCATCTTCTACTAAAAGAATTACAATATTAAAATAAAATATAGTTTGATTTTTTTAATTTTATAACAACAGTAAAATCTTACCATTAGAATATCCATGCAACCAATTATGTGTGCAAATAAGAGCTTGGACTTTTTCATAAAGAAGTCTATTTCTATATTTGTTTAGGATATGTGCTCCAACGCTAAAGGAAGATTCAGATGCTACCTTTGTTATAGGAATACTAAGCACATCACACGCCATCCTAGCAAGTTCTGCGCAATTGGATGAATGATCTTTCCAATACTTAAGCAAATCAAGTTTAGTATTTTTATCCATCGTCATGTCTTCCAATTATACATCCAATGCTGACTTTGCTTCCGAAGTTGCACCTCTGTAACTCCTATATGCCTATAACAATATTATCAAAATGTAAGTAAAATGATACTAAATGAAATTAATATAAATATAAATATAAATTAAACAAATATTATAAAAAAATACTTACAGCAAACACATTAGGATTCATTTTCAATTTTCCCACTTCTTGTCTTCTTACTCCTTCCATGAATTTAGATTCTCCAACTTCTGAATTACAACTTCCACTAGGTTGAGAAACTTTAGACAAAGATGCATCATCACCTTTTTTCTTATACTCATCGTATAGAATATACAATTTCGTCTTCAACCTATTGATTTTGTCCTCACTTGAAAGAGGATCAAGTGTTGAGTAACAATACTCCACAAGTTTCAGCTTCATCCTTGAATCAAACATGGCCCCCATGGAAAGAATATCACTATACTCTTCCCAATATTTCTCAAACTTTGATTGCATCTTAAGACACATAGACTTTACCACTTCATCACGACTTCTAGAATTCTTCTCCAACAAATGCGCAATATTCCACACTTCCATAAAGTACAAGTTGGAAGTAGGATAGGATGAACCAGAAATTAAAGTAGTAATATCATAAAATGGCTCCAAGAATTCACACATCGCTTTTCCTCTTTCCCACTCGTCTTCTGTCGGACAATGCTTATAAGCTAAATCATCACATTCAAGCATAGAGAAAGCCCTTTGATATTTAATTCCACTAGCAAGCATCAAATATGTGGAATTCCAACGTGTAGGCACATCCAAGCACAATGAAGTAGTAAATTCAATATCAACTTTTCTTGCACATTCCATAAACTTGATCATTCTAGCTTCTGATGCTTTAACATATTTGATACTCGCTCTAACTTTATCTAAAGCATCACTAGCTACTTTCAACCCTTCTTGTACAATAAGATTCAAAATATATGCACAACATCTCACATGAAAATATTCCCCATTGCACAATAATGAGTTTTGAAACTGAAGTCGTGTTTTCAATAATTTCACCATGGCATTATTAGCCGCAGCGTTATCCAAAGTCAAAGAAAAGATTTTCCTATCTATCTTCTAATCCAGATATCAGAAATTTTTTGAGCTAATTCAAGTGCGGAATGTGGAGGAGGCATAGAACAAAATGCAAGTATTTTGCTATTTAGTTTACATTCTTCATCCACAAAATGTGCAGTCAAACAAATGTATCCTGAATTAGTACAAGCAGTCCAAAGATCACTAGTCAAGCACAACATTCCAGGAACACTATTCAATCTTATCTTTAATTTTTCTTTTTCACATTCATACATTTTCATCACATCCGAGGCATGAGTATTTCTAGAGATAAATCTTATGTCCGGGTTCAAATACTTCAAAAAACCTCCCATTGCGCTATATTTAACCCACTTCAAGGGAAGATTATGTGTAACTGATACCTTAATCATCCAATCCCGACATGTTTTTGGATCTATTACATTATCCTTAACCCTTAACTTCCCATCGTGATTGAGAACCATAGCACTCAAATCACCGAAATTCGGTTTCTTCTTACAAACTGAAACGGGGTGTTCAGGGCGCTTAGGTGTCGTTCAAGCAAGGATATATCCTACTGGTCAGGATAGAGATCCTAACTAAGCCTAGACCCTGGTTTCAAAAATTCCTCAACCCACTTCTACTGATCAGTATAGTGGTGGTAAGGGTCGAATCCCACAGAGATGGTGCGTTAAAACTATTGTGGTGATATTCTGGATGGTTTGGTTAGCTACCACGCTCGGGTTGAGTCTCTACCTAGGCAAGAACTTAGAGGTAATTTCCTACTGACTAGAATGAGGGAAGAAGTGTAGGGGTACAGCTGTGTACGTGGAAATAGGGGGACATTTTATAACAGAAAATATTTGGAAGGTACGAGATTCTATTTTGGGCTAGACAGAATATTCAGAGGGTAGTGGTAGTCATGGTGACTAGGCTGACAGATCTGCAGGTTTTAACTAAAAGTAAAGGACAAAAGCAAAAAGCATCTAAAAAGCAAAGTGGTCCCCAACATTAGACATGGACATCATCTTCTTCAACAACACAAACTAAAATCAGAAGATAATTCCAGATTCAACACGGAAACACAGTTTATCGATTCACGAACACAGATCTACAAATAAGAACACCAAATCTGAAATCAAAACACAGAAAATGCAACTCCGCGTACTGGTCAGCAGGAAAACGAAAACGAACTCAAACAAGACTTCACATGCAGCGATTCACTCACGATCAATAGTTCCACGTTCAACTAAAGGAATTTTGACGGAAACAAAGAAAGGAAAGTTTCAGCACTTAAACACCAAGGAACCTTAGATCTAAGCTAACTAGGCGGAATAAGAAGGAAAAGAAATCAACACCATAACTGAAACGGAAATCAACTTCATATCATAAACACGTTCGGATCTTCCACAAGTACTTTAAAAACAGAAGATATCCAAAAGCAAACAAAGATCCAACGTAAGGAAAGCAAGTAAATTAAACTACGAAAGCGAATAAAAGATTGTTTTGCCACTCCGGGCGATGAAACTTCTAAACTAAGATCTGGCTGGCTGGAAGGAAGGTTTGGAACTCCGGGAACATCTAAATCTTCAAGTGACCATGGCAATGGCGAGGAACGAGATTCTGGACTGGGCTGAAGGACTGAACTCCGAGAGAATTCTACCTAAGAGTGATGAAGATGAATTGGTTGATGATGATTCTCTCTCCAAGTGGCTTCCTTTTATAGGGAGGCTTACCCTTGATTTTTAGGGTAAGACCTTGCAATGAGATGACTTCTTTGCCCTTAATTGTGATTGAGCAGTCCCAGCTATCCTCCTTCTCCATCTCGAGCCATTTTTGCATGTATACTGGTCAGTACGTAATCGTCTTGACGCCCTTTTCACTTGAAGTGTCTGAAACTCTGCCTACTGGCTAGAACGCTTACCCTGCACGCTTAAGCAACTAGTTTTGCAGATATAATTCAATTATGCACATCATACTGACCCGTAACCTAGGCCTAGAATACGACTTATCACAAACCAACATATGACGACTAAAAGTGGATGTTCCATTTTTCGTACCTTCATATTTCCATCTTTGAAGACAATGATTGCACTTGACATTTTTCCCATTTTTGTCGGGTTCTTCAACCGTAAAGTTATTCCAAACTTCAGAAGTTTTTTGTTTCTTCTTGGAGTTGGAACTATTTGGAGTCTTCGTATTAATTGTTGGAGAAGAATCTTCCATCCTTAGCAATTATAAATCTGCAACATAAAAATATAATTAGCATAAATTAATCACTAATCAAGTAATAATATAGAATCAATTCACCACATATATTTAGCACAAAACTATAACGTAATTAATAACTATACATTAACTAAAATGTCCAAAATATAAAGTAACTACTGACCTATATTAAACAAAAAAAGGTTAGGGTTTGTTGACTATTTAAATTCCTTTTATGTCTAAATAGCATAAAGCTGAAATAATACCTAAACAAATAATGTATATAAACCATCTCATGATTCCCATATTAATTTTGTTCTCCAGTTGGCGATAGCTAAAAAATCTAAAATACTCCCATATTATATACACATACACATAAATTAATGAATCATAATGTATTTACTATATAAGCCATCTCAAGATTCTCATTTGCAGTAACTAAAAACCAAATACATATATATTACATACACAGATTACATATACATCCATTATCCATATACACATTATATTATGTAAATAAATTGATAGTACATCTTATTCTTAGTGACATATTACACACACGATGTTGACAACATAGCACAAAAAGTAATTTTTTAATTTTAAACAATGCAGACACTGGTACACATGTTGAATGATACACCTACTGACCTACACGCATAACAAATAGAGAAAGAGAGGGGAAGAGAGAGAAAGCACCTGCTAAAGAGTAACAAATTGAGCCACCAAGTTGTGAATTCGACGGTGAAGAGTGGAAGGGAATAGTGAATACTGAATAATGTGTGAAAGTGAAACAATAGAAACCGTGATTTAAATACTAATCAATTGGAAGTAGAAGAGTCATCAACCGGAAGTGGTAGAGTCAGAAGATCATTAAAATTTAAAACTCACACATTTAATTTTTAGGGTTTTTATGCATAGCCCGATGGGCTGGCCCGGCAGCCCGCCAGATCGATCGGGCTAGCCCGATTTCCTATCGATTTATAGATTTTTGGTCCTAACCTTGTAAATTTACCGGTCTATTCGGGCTAGCCCATCGGGTTCGGGCTAAATTTACATCCCTAGTTCTCATTGCTGAAAACTTAAAGTTTGTATTCACCAATTCATGTCCTCCATTTCATTGACAAAATTCTATAAAGAAAGTTCAAGAAGGCATTTCATGCATATACTTGACAAGTTCTTTGAGATAGAAGGCCAAACTACTTTATTTTAAGTAGTAAGACACGTCTTGGTTTATATTGATGAAAGAGGAATGTCCAATAAGGACGATGTCCAGATTTTATTGGAATATACACAAGAGTTAGAATGTTTAGAGGAATCTTCTGATTCAGTTACTCAAATAGGTTCTACACTCAATTCATCATCAAATGTAATAGGAAGTGATTATATGAAGGTTGTTACTGAAAAGTTGGAAATCTTCAGCATTATATTCACTTAATTACTATTGGAGGAATATAACATGATAGATGACCAATTCATTAAGGCTGCATCTTTTATATGTCTTGTTCCAATCGAACAGAAGACTAGCAATGGAAAGACAGAAGAGTTGAATTGTCATCAATGTCTGCTGAAAGCAAGAAAGACAAGAAAATTAGGTGAAAAGCAAAGAGAAGATACATTGTAAGTCGGATTGACCTCTTCTAAGAAGGACAATGACTTAGATAAAAATGCAACTTCTAAAAGAGAGATCTAGATCAAGTTGGGCAGTTGTTGCAGTGTGAGCTATTTATTATGCTCAGTTTATTGTTTTGTTTGATGTGTATGATTTTGTTTTATTGGTACAGTTTAGTTTAGAAAGAATTCAGTTTCAGTTTCTAAACTTGTTTATGATTAAACGATGTTCGATGTCATTTTATAATGCGTGCATTATTAAGAAATGTGATTCGAATATCTATCATAGTACCATAGAAAAATAAATTATACATCGTGGTATCTAAACAATATAAATGCAACAAGATTGAGTTTCAAACAACAGTTTAACTTCTTAAACAATGAATGATAAAGTATTTATGGCACTTAGACATAAGGCCAAGAAAGTACTTAATTATTGTTCAAACTGATTTTTGTCTAACTCAAGTGACGACAGAGATTTTAATAACTTGCTTGTTAAATAGCTTGAAAGTCAAGTAAGTCTGGTTGATGCACTTTAAGTTAGAATCCTTTGGTGGTTCAAGGGATTCAGAATACTTATAGAGATACAACATAGAAAGACTAGCAAGAGTATGCATTCTAGTTAGCCCCATAAGATGCACTTTCTAATTTTGGAAATTTTTTTTATGTAAAACTCATTTTCCACTAATAATGATTTAATTATTTTTTTATCTCTCATTTATTTTATCAGTTATGCATTAAAATCGTGCTCAATAAAAAATACAAAATTCTTATTGGAAGGAGAAAGTAGTACTATTATAATTGTTGTTTTTCTTGGAAACGACAAAGGATAAGGTTTGAGAGATTTATTTGATTATTTTTCTTCGTCCCCCGAAACTTGGAGCAGTATTAAAACTTGTGTAATTATCAGCGTGGAGTATTAAATGGGAGTGATGCAGTGACTCTAATTTTCTAAAAAGTCAAATATTTCTTCTTCTTTTCTAGCTGCAGTTTATAATTTGTGGGTGCTTCTGTTTCAATTTCTTTAGGGTTTATTGTTTCATTTTCTGTTTGAGATTGTACACAAATTTTCTTATATTTCGTGAAATGGGCAATTCTTGATTTTCTGGGATGTTTTAATTCTGGGCAGTTCTTGCTGAGGCAACTGTAAGAAATCAAAGTTGTAAGTTTCCATGATTATATATGTACTTATTCAATGACTGCAAGTTGTATATTGTTTCATATCTCGCTAATATAAGGAAAGATTACATTTTTATATGGTCATGATTACTTTTGACATGTTTATTCATCTTGCACTATAGGGGTGTTTATTCTGTGTTATGATTATTAGAATTCAATTGCCATAACAAGAAGAATTAAGAAGAATCAATTGTGGTAGGTACAATGTTGTCTGTACCCGAAGATACAGATACTGATAGCACCATAAGCTATAGATTTAGTAAATTGGAGATTGAAAATGAGCTTTCTGATGGCTCAAGTGATGATGGTGGCGGCAGTTATTGGCCTAGTCGAAAGCGTGATTCTTTCGATCAAGATATAGCTCAGCTAACGAAGCTTCAGTCGAGGCCAAATGAGCATTTCAGCTGCGTTTCACCCGGGAAACGTGAGTGTCCTGTATCGACTTTGAAGATGTTGGCAGGTCGAGAAGCTAATCTCTCGGGAAGAGGAAGGTTCTCGTTACCAGATTGTCGCCACGTTTTAAGTAGATATCTTCCGGTTAATGGTCCTTGGATTGTAGACCAGATGTCTACAAGGGCTTATGTGTCTCAGTTTTCCGCTGACGGTTCCCTGCTTATCGCTGCTTTTCAGGTATTGTCACCACTTTCGAAATGCATGAGGCGAGTTTGTAGTGTATCTCAGAGTTGTTTTAAACTTGTGATATAAGATAAGAACTGGTCTCAATTGACTGGATTATACGTGTTATGTTACGTATGATGCTTGTCTTATTTCTTGATCGAAGATCTTCGTATGGTTTTTTGTCGAACAGGGTAGTCAGATTAGAATCTATGATGTTGAAAGGGAGTGGAAAGTTCGGAAGAACATTTTGGCCAGAAGCCTAAGGTGGACCATCACTGATACTTCCCTTTCTCCTGATCGACGATGCCTTGTGAGTTCTCCATGTTACAACGATGATTATTGGTTTGATGTTTATAACGTTCATAAATGATAATCTCTGAATTGTTGGTCTTAATCTTGTTGTGTTCCGGATTGGAACTTTTTTTTGCAGGTCTACGCTAGCATGTCACCCGTCATCCAGATTGTTGATGCTGGATCTTCTATGTCTGAATCTCTTGCTAACATCACCGTAAGAAACACTATTTTCTCGCATGTCAAGTTTTTAGTTATCGAACAGGCTGGGACCTATCCATTTCTTTTCTCCCCCCCGATGGGTTTGGAAACGACTTCTGTTTGCTTTGAGGTGGATTTTTGTAGTGATATGTTGCTTGCTGTGGCTTCTGTATCGTGCAGGAAGTCCACGACGGTTTGGATCTCTCTTCTCGGGATGATGGGGGATACTCTTTCGGAATCTTTTCTCTGCAATTCTCAACTGCTGGCCAAGATGTTGTGGCTGGATGCAGCAATGGACATATACACGTTTGTGACCTCAACATGAAAAAAGTCTCTCTTTGAATATCTGCCCACACGGTTCGTACTTTCCCTCTGAATTCATTTTTACTCTAATGGCTATTGGAATTTGTTTTTCCTGTGAGATTAACAATTATCTTTCTTCTTTTTCTTATTACTTGTTGATGTTGATGCTTTTGCCATGCTTGCAGTCTGATGTCAACAGTGTATGTTTCGTTGACGAGAGTGGCCATCTCATCTGTTCTGGCAGCGACGACAGCTTCTGCAAGGTAATTCCTAACGAGCTTGCCAACCTTATGAGAGGTTTTACCACAGAAACTAAGTAATGAAGCTTTATTTGCTCCCACATTTGTTTTGAGTAAAGGAGCCATCGATTTTGTTCTAGGTCTGGGACAGACGTTGCTTTGCAGGAAGCGGCAAGCCAGCTGGGGTGCTAATGGGCCATCTCGAGGGGATTACCTTCACTCATAGCCGCAGAGATGGCCGTTATTTGATATCCAACAGCAAAGATCAATCTATCAAACTGTGGGATCTACGAAAAATGTCTCCCAAGGGGAGTCTGTTTTAGTGGTTAGATTTGCTACCATCTTTCAATTCTTGTTTGGGATGGTGAGCTTCTCTTCTCTGTCTTTTTCTTGTATGTTTGTTGTTTCAGCTATCGAGGATACAGGAACTACGAATGGGATTACAGATGGATGAACTACCCTCAACGACCAAAAGATTTCAAGCATCCACACGATCAATCTGTAGCTACGTATAAAGGCCATTCAGTCCTGCGCACACTCATCCGTTGTTATTTCTCGCCACAATACAGGTAAACTCTCAACAAACGCCTGCCTAATCCATATGCTTTGTTCATTTTAACATTGGCTAACGCGCTTGGTGTGTTCTTGGCAGCACGGGGCAGAAGTACATCTACACGGGATCACACGATTCCTGCATCTACATTTATGATTTGGTACGTATTCTATTTATTCGATTCCATCTTACTATTGTGATATACGGTTGAGCTGCATAACATAGAAAATTAATCCAAGATTGCAATCGCGCTTGTTGAATGTGGACAGGTGAGTGGCGCGCAAGTGGCCAAGTTGCAACACCATGGATCTACGGTGAGGGATTGTAGTTGGCACCCGACCTACCCGGTGTTGGTTAGCTCTTCGTGGGATGGTGAAGTGGTGAAGTGGGAGTTCCCTGGAAATGGAGAGTCAACAATCAGCAACACCAAATAATATGATGATGCAAATTCAATAATTTGTTGTATATACCAGATTTAAATCATCATACAGTAGTACTGAAAATGATACAAAGTAGTAATTTCATCACATCATATACTTTCCAAATCAAATTCTAGTTGATTGCAAACAAGTTCCCATCCCGTGGACGAGTCTTTCAAATCGTTTTCGAGCAGATTTTTTTCACTTCATCGTGAGGCATATTCCAATCGAAACACTTCAATTTGGACGTCGTTTACCCAAAAAAACAAAGCTAAGAAATAAGGGATATCACATTATTTTCTACTACAATTGTAAATATATAAATGACTGGAACAACAAAATAAATCGTTGAGTGAGCATTACATGGCCCAACTCAACAAAAAGAAACGAATGAAAAAAACGCCAGAAAGCAACTGATGCATCCGTCGCCTTCCTCCTAAATGGCTTCCACCAAAAATAGAAGGGCACGGGAGCATCCATGCCCTAGACAGTGACACACTGTGTCTGTCTGGAGAACACATGGATGCCCTAGTTGTAAACTTGTAATACGAAGAGAGGGAGTTGAACCAATTCACACTGAACAAGATTAGTAAAAGAAGCATATAATGAGCTTCTTCATCTATCTATATATTCCTCCATAAGCCATGCACCGTCACATTGGAAAATCTGGTGCTCGAAAATGGAGTCAATTATGTGGCTCATTTCATTTTCATTCTTTCAAGTCCTTTTTCGTGTTTATTTCCCGCTATCATCGCCAAAATATACAATAGAACTGATTGGATGCATTCAATTCAGATGCTTTTTCTGATCTTTAAAAGCCTCCCAAATATTTGATTTTGAACTACTTCTCTAAAAGATGGTCTCCGAGCAGGATTAGCATCCATCATCGTCTGAAGATTAAGCCAGAAAATGTGCAATGAAACAACTTGGTATAAAACTGTGGTTGCACGGTTGAGGCACAGTAGCATTACATATAAGCTGCTAATCATCAAGAGAGTTGATATACCTTGATTAAATTCTGGAACTGTATTGAGTGGCTTGGAAGAAGAGGTAGCCTTCCTTCCCTGAGATGGAGAAAATGAGGCCTGATTCAGGTAAGGGCATACATGGAAGCTCCTAAGGAGAATATATCAACTTTGTCTAGATTATCATAGTTATCGTTCAGAATTTCTTGGGGCATATAGCGTGCATCGCCCTCTTCAACTGGCAAGCTTTTATCAATCATAGTTGCACAACCAAAATCACCAAGTTTATAAACTCCCTCTTTTACATAAATATTATCTGGCTTTACATCTAAGTGAGCTATGCCTCTGCTGTGAATAAACTGCAATGCTTTTGCAATCTGCAAAATGTAAACAACTTTATGATCACAAATCTCCACAAATAAATTCATAGCTTAAGATTCATGAATATCCATGACACACATTCATCAGAACCTTCAAATCACTTATCCATCGCACAAAAGAAGCAAATGAGGAGGCTTTGGAAACACCTTAGAGAAATAAAATTATTCACCTGATACATGACATCTAAAGCTTCTACCTGTCAATGATCTGGATAATGTATTGACAGAAAGGCTGTGATCACACAACTCCAACTGGATGTAGAGATGCTCGTTCTCGAACCAAGAACAGTAGTAGGTAACTGCATTCTCATGTTACCCTGAAAGAAATATGATTCATATATTAGTTTGAGAATCTCTGCTTTTGCAGATATTTAGGAAAACATTTTGTGCAGCAAACCTAAGGCTGCCAAAGCTTGAACTTTCATCAAAGCATTCTGCCTGCAAAAAAAAGGTATAATAATAAGTATGGTGAACAAAAAAGTATCCTTAACCCAGGTAGATGAACTATTAATATTGCACCTTTCTGTTTCCTCATGTAACTGTTTCATGCTAAGTTTCACAGCATACATGCAACCTTCGATCCTCTTCAGCACTTTGAAAACATTATTGAAGTTTCCACTGCCAATTTTCTAATAATAATAATTTCAGTTAGAAATGAATAAGAAATTCAGAATCAATGGAGACGAGAGAGCAAGGCTATGTTGATCTCCTAACCTCAATTTCATGGAAATCTGTCCGATAGCGTGAAAGGCCATCACCACCAATACCAGCAGAATAATAACCTGGAGGCAATACATACAAAATGTTACAGAACGACTAGTTTAAACTTGGAAAATAAATCAGTTAGCTTTCTAAGAAAAAAGGTTGCATCACCATGGTATAAAATGTCCCTCATTCCCAATAATAAAATACAACAAGATGCTTCACTTAAATTTCAAAAAGAAAGGCTACTGAATAACAATGTCTGCATCTGCACATTTGGATCTTTGATTGCTAAAAGGATCAGCATAAAAGTCCGAAGCATTCTTGACATATGGATTGTTTACGCATGGAGGAGGCATAACTCTGCACCGTAAAGCCACTACAGATTGAAACATAACCACCACGGCTATTTTGTAACTCAACCGGTGTTCCTGTCTCAATTGCATCAGTCCTCGAAGTATCATTTCCAAGATCTTCACATGGTTGATGACCAATATCAGTTGATCCGAAAAATGTTTTGAGATCAACATCTGGAATAGCAGTCAGCAGTGTACATCAAGCATCAGAAAAATATAGCACATAATTGAGCTCTCATGTCATTCAACAAAAGGACAAAAGAGAAAAAATCAGACATCAGACAAACACCATTTAGTTTCTAGGTTGAGTTGTTACCTAAAACCACTACCGCAGCAGGCAATGAGATAATAGCCCTATCGAATCTTTGAACTAAACAAGCATTGCGATATTGGAGGTTTATTCTTTTTTAGTTCTAGGGTGTTTTTTACATTCCATAAGTGTACTGGGCTTTTTTTAAATTCCGACTTTGGGAGAGACGCATGACCCACATGCGTCGCCCGTTAATAAAACGCATGACCGTGATGCGTTTTAGTGTAAGACGCATGACCTTAATGCGTCTTTCAGTTTTTATTTTATTTTAATTGAACGACACATGCGTCTTAGGGTAAAACGCATGACACACATGTGACTTCTCTGGAATCCTCCAAAAACATTGTCTTCGTCTTCGAAAGGGCTTCACGTGAGTATCTTTTGCGCCCCCATCGGAATCCGGATGAGAGTGTTATGGCCATTATACGAAAGTTCGGGGTTAATTCTTTTTTAGTTCTAGGGCGTTTTTTACGTTCCATAAGTGTACTGGGCTTTTTTAAATTTCGGCTTTGGGAGAGACGCATGACCCACATGCGTTGCGCGTTAATGAAACGCATGACCGTGATGCGTTTTAGTGTAAGACGCATGACCTTAATGCGTCTTTCAATTTTTTTATTTTAATTGAACGACGCATGACGGACATAAGTCTTAGGGTAAAACGCATGTGTCTTCTCTGGAATCCTCCAAAAACATTGTCTTCGTCTTCGAAAGGGCTTCACGTGAGTATTTTGCACGCCCCATCGGAGTCCGGATGAAAGAGTTATGACCATTATATGAAAGTCGCGCATTGAAGTGCAGATGACTCCAAAAGACATGTCCTCGTCATTGGTCGATGAATGTCCTTGGTGGGATTGATCAAATTATGCGAGATTATTCGTAACAAGCATTAAATGAGAATGTCTTTTTTGTGTTACGAATAATTTCTTATTTAATGCTTGTTACGAATAATTTCGCATCATTTGATCTACCCCACCAAGGACATTCATCGATCAATGACGAGGACATGTCTTTTGGAGTCATCCGCGCTTCAATGCACGACTTTCGTATAATGGCCATAACTCTCTCATCCGGACTCCGATGGGGGCGTGCAAGATACTCACGCGAAGCCCTTTCGAAGACGAAGACAATGTTTTTGGAGGATTCCAGAGAAGACGCATGTGTGTCATGCGTTTTACCCTAAGACGTATGTGCGTCACGCGTCGTTCAATTAAAATAAAAAAATTTGAAAGACGCATTAAGGTCATGCGTCTTACACTAAAACGCATCACGGTCATGCGTTTCATTAACGTGCGACGCATGTGGGTCATGCGTCTCCTCCAAAGCCGGAATTTAAAAAAAGCCCAGTACACTTATGGAATGTAAAAAACAACCTAGAACTAAAAAAGAATTAACCCGTGATATTGGGGATTTTGAATCAGAAAAAAGCCCTAATTGGGAGGAAATGCCAAAAATTATTTCTTTCATTTGCCTTTGTGTACATAAATCATCAAACATAGTAAAAGGTGCAACATTTCTTCAATGCCAACATCAGAGATTAGAGCACTAACCGAGTTTCAGGCGCTTGCTCCTAACAGTCTTAACTTTTCTCCGGCGATTTGGGGCATTCAATAGTTTCCTTCAACACAACACGACACGACACTACGATATTAGCACCTTAAAACTCGAAACCAACAAATTGACAAAATTATACCTTGCTCCGATCCACGCAGGAGTAATATAATCAGGGGTGATGAATCGGCGAATTTTTGATGGTGATGAATGCAGGAAGATGCAGATCACGACACAGAGATTTTACGTGGTTCGATTTACTGAGGTAAATCTACGTCCACGGGAAGAAATGAGGGCAGAGTTGTATTGCTTGATCTGTTTTCTTACAGCTTACAATACAGACTTGCTATTTTGTATTTGATCTCTAGAAAGCGAGAGAGTCTAACAGAACCTAACCCTATCTATCTGATCTAGGTTCTATTTATACCTTGAACCTAGATCGTGGCATGCAGCCATTTACTAGGTAGTGGATGTCGTGGAGATCGTGGCGATCTTGCATGGGTCCACTATCCTGCATGAGTTAATGACTGCTTGACACCACTAAATAGATCGTGGGTGTAGTGGAGGTGGAAATCCTGCATGAGTCCACTGTCTCCTAGTTCGGTCGAATACTGAGACCGAACTGCTGAATTATTGCCGAGCAGCTTTTGCCGATCTGAGAGTAGAGCTTGATGCCGACCTGAGAGCAGAGTTTGATTGGTTGGCTTTTACCGAGCTGTAGGCTGGGGCCGAACTCTTTGGTTGTGCCGAACTGAACTCTTTAGTCATGCCGGACTGATACTCTTTAGTCATGCCGAACTGATACTCTTTCTTGGGCTTTAGGCTGATGGGCTTTACTGCTGTTGGGCTTGTTTAGTACGTACTCCATCACTACCCCCCCCCGGAAAGCGAAGTGAATCACTTCGGCATTCTGGATAAAGGTACGGGGTAAGTTGATGTTTGTCCTCGGTCTTATGAAGTGAACTCTTCTTTGACCGGACTCGTCTTTGGTCTGATGAAATAAACATCTTTGACCGGACTCGTCTTTGGGCTGATGAAATAAACATCTTTGACCGGACTCGTCTTTGGGCTGATGAAATAAACATCTTTGACCGGACTCGTCTTTGGTCCTAATTTGGCGAGTTTTATCGCTCGGATCGGACTTTCCGTTGTCCTAATTTGGGGATCGGACTTTCCCTTGTCCTAATTCGGCGAGTTTTATCGCGTGGATCGGACTTTCCCTTGTCCTAATTCAGGCAAGTTTTATCGCGAGAATCGGACTTTTGTTGCAGTTCGTTTCAGACGAAGTGCTTGATTTTTAAGCCGAATTGTGGTCTTGTATCCTCTTTAGAAGCTTGGACTCACAATCGTTGGCTTGTTGCAGCTCGTTTCAGACGAACTGCTTGTTTAAGCTGAATTGTGGTCTTGTATCTTCTGCAGAAGCTTTGACTCACAATCGTTGGCTTGTATATGTTCTAAGAAGGGGATCAGCCTTCGAAGAACAAGATACCTCAGTAACATTTGTAAGAGACGACACGCACAGAGACAGACAAAACACACAGACAAAACGCACAGAGACAAATAAAGACCAAGTAAACCAAACAAAGCACATTGACTGAACAGGACGCAAGACTGACTGACCGGACTGTCTCTTACAAATGGAACTTTTTGAGGTTGGAAATGTGCCATGTTCGGGGTACCTGTTCTCCTGACATGTGGGCCAATTTGTAAGACCCTTTGCCGAGAACTTCTGACACCCGATACGGACCTTCCCATGTGGGTTCGAGCTTGCCCAGCTTTTCTGCTCGGCTTACTTCGTTGTTTCTCAAGACGAGATCTCCCACTTGAAATTGCAGCTTCTTCACCCTTTGGTTGTAATACCGGGCTACTTGCTCCTTGTACTTGGCTGCTTTTATGCATGCCAATTCTCTTCTTTCTTCGGCAAGATCTAGCTCGGCTCTCAGTCCGTCGTCATTCATTTCTGAGGAGAAATTTAGAGTTCGAAGACTGGGTACGCCGATCTCCACCGGAATTACGGCTTCAGTGCCGTACACCAGACTGTACGGAGTTTCACCGTTGGAGGTTGTGGGTGTAGTTCGGTAGGACCATAGGACTTGAGGGAGATTTTCTACCCATTGTCCTTTGGCTTGTTCTAACCGAGCTTTTAACCCTTTCACCAGGATACGATTTGTTACCTCCGTTTGTCCGTTTGCTTGTGGATGAGAGACCGAAGTGAACCGCTGTTGAATATTCAGCTCTTGGCACCAATTCTTGAACGTCTTGTCGGTGAACTGAGTCCCGTTATCCGAGATGAGGATGTGGGGTATGCCAAATCGGCACACTATGTTCTTCCAGACGAAGTCCAATGCCTTTGAGCTCGTTATCGCAGCTAATGGTTCAGCTTCCACCCACTTCGTGAAGTAGTCCACGGCAACGATAAGGAATTTCATTTGCCGAGGAGCTTGAGGAAGTGGTCCCACTATGTCTATGCCCCATTGCATGAAAGGCCAAGGGCTCTGCATAGTGGATAGATCGGTCTGCGGCATCTTTGGGATATTTGCATGGATTTGGCACTTCGGGCAGGTCTTGACGAGCTGCACTGCTTCTTGTACCAAGGTTGGCCAATAATATCCCCATCTTAGAACTTTTTTTGCTAAAGCTCTAGCTCCGATGTGGCTGCCGCACGATCCTTCATGAACTTCTCTGAGGATGTAGTCCGTCTCTTCTGGTCCTACGCACCGCAATAACGGCTGGAGGTAAGACTTTCTAAAGAGGACTCCTTCATGAAGTTCGTACCGAAGTGCTCGGCACGTGATCTTCCGAGCTTCTCTCTTATCCTCGGGCAATTGTCCTTGATCCAGATACTGCAAGATTGGCGTCATCCAGTTCGGCGAGCTGGATACTGAACGTACCTCGGCTTCATCAATGCTTCGATGCATTAATTCTTCCGCCTTTGAGCTCGGATCTGAGGCCAACTTACTTAAGGTATCTGCTCGGCTATTTTCCGCTCTGGGAATGCGGATTATCCGAAAATAGGAGAAACTTCGGCTGATGCTTTGCGCTTTGTCCAAATACTTCTTCATTCTCTCGTCACGAGCTTCACTTGTACCCAACATGTGATTCACTATGACTTGTGAATCACAATGGATTTTGAGAGATTTGATGAGCAGACTTTGCGCTAACTGGAGTCCGGCCAGGAGGGCTTCATACTCGGCTTCATTATTAGTAGTGGGGAATAGGAACCGAAGTGAGTAGGTTACCTCGTGTCCGTCGGGAGCGACAAGTAAAATACCAGCTCCACTTCCCATCTTGTTTGAAGCTCCATCTACGAATCCGCTCCAGCAGTCCGGCG
The DNA here is from genome assembly GCF_004379255.2 of Salvia splendens. Taxonomy (NCBI): domain Eukaryota; kingdom Viridiplantae; phylum Streptophyta; class Magnoliopsida; order Lamiales; family Lamiaceae; genus Salvia; species Salvia splendens. Next base: position 25,547,883 of record NC_056038.1, read on the forward strand.
GCTCTACTTCGGATTCCAAGGGCTGTGCTAGTTCGGCATTGGCAGAATTCTTCTGTTCGGCAATAACAGGAATTGCTTGATCGAACTTGGCCTCTGCAAGAAAATCTGCCAAGGCTTGTCCCTTGATGGCTTTCCGAGGTAGGTACTCGATTGAGTGTTCTCCCAGCTCTATGGCCCATTTGGCGATTCTGCCTGATGCTTCTGGCTTGGTCAAAACTTGCCGAAGAGGCAGATCGGTTAAGACGCATACCTTGTGAGCATAGAAGTATGGCCGCAGTCTCCTTGCTGCATTTACTAACGCCAGAGCAATTTTTTCCAGAGGTTGATACCTTGTTTCTGGACCTCGTAATGCTCGGCTTGTAAAGTAGATGGGAAACTGCTTTAGGCCTTCTTCTCGTACAAGCACCGCGCTGATGGTTTGATCCGATGCCGCTAAGTATAAGAATATTACTTCGGCTTCGTTTGGAGCAGAGAGAATAGGAAGCTCGGCTAGATAACTTTTGAGCTCGTCAAAGGCCTTTTTCTGCTCGGCTCCCCACTCGAACTTTGGTGCCTTTTTCAACACCTTGAAGAACGGCAGTTGCTTTTCGGCTGCTTGGGAAAGGAATCGATTCAGTGCGGCTAGACATCCGGTTAGCCTTTGCACGTCATGTATGGACTTCGGCATTGCCATGTTCTGAATGACTTGGACTTTTGAGGGGTTTGCCTTGAGTCCGTCCTTTGAAACCAAACAACCCAGAAACTTTCCTGAATCTACCAAAAAGGTACATTTTTGGGGGTTGAGTTTGAGGTTGGCTTTTCGGAGCACGTTGAGAGTGGATTTGAGGTTGTCTTCGTACTCCGAAGTGCTTTTGCTTTTGACAACTATGTCGTCGACATACACTTCAACCTGTTTTCCGATTAGGTGCCGAAAAAGCTTGTCTACCATCCTTTGATAAGTGGCTCCGGCATTCTTTAAACCGAATGGCATCTTTTTATAAGCGAAAACGCCGAAATCGGTAATGAAAGCTGTTTTCGGAGCGTCACTCTCATCCATCAACACTTGGTGATATCCTTTGTATAAATCAAGAAAACAGAAAATTTCGAAGCCGATCAAAGCTTCTACTTTTTTATCTATATTCGGAAGGGGATAGCAATCTTTAGGACAGTGCTTGTTTAGATCGGTAAAATCTATGCACATCCGCCATCCTCCTCCTTTTTTCTTGATCATCACAGGATTGGCCACCCAAGAAGGATATTTCACCTCGAATAGTACATCCGCTTTTAGTAATTGGCGGACTTCGTCATGGATGACTTGGCTTCTTTCTGCCGCAAAGAGTCTTTGCTTCTGTTTTACTGGCCGGATTGAAGGATCAATATTTAACCGATGAGTGATTACCTCGGGGGGCACTCCGGTCATGTCCAACGGAGACCATGCAAAGACATCTTTGTACTCCTTGAGGAGCTGAATGGTCTTTTCCCGGAGTAGAGGCGTTCCTGCGAAGCCGATCTTGACCGCTCTGGTATGCATTTTTTTGGTAGAAGAGGATCAAAAACTCGCTTTATCACAAATTTGGTTCTCTGTTTCCCACAGACGGCGCCAGTGATGAATCGGCGAATTTTTGATGGTGATGAATGCAGGAAGATGCAGATCACGACACAGAGATTTTACGTGGTTCGATTTACTGAGGTAAATCTACGTCCACGGGAAGAAATGAGGGCAGAGTTGTATTGCTTGATCTGTTTTCTTACAGCTTACAATACAGACTTGCTATTTTGTATTTGATCTCTAGAAAGCGAGAGAGTCTAACCGAACTTAACCCTATCTATCTGATCTAGGTTCTATTTATACCTTGAACCTAGATCGTGGCATGCAGCCATTTACTAGGTAGTGGATGTCGTGGAGATCGTGGCGATCTTGCATGGGTCCACTATCCTGCATGAGTTAATGACTGCTTGACACCACTAAATAGATCGTGGGTGTAGTGGAGGTGGAAATCCTGCATGAGTCCACTGTCTCCTAGTTCGGTCGAATACTGAGACCGAACTGCTGAATTATTGCCGAGCAGCTTTTGCCGATCTGAGAGTAGAGCTTGATGCCGACCTGAGAGCAGAGTTTGATTGGTTGGCTTTTACCGAGCTGTAGGCTGGGGCCGAACTCTTTGGTTGTGCCGAACTGAACTCTTTAGTCATGCCGGACTGATACTCTTTAGTCATGCCGAACTGATACTCTTTCTTGGGCTTTAGGCTGATGGGCTTTACTGCTGTTGGGCTTGTTTAGTACGTACTCCATCAAGGGGTACTGCAAAGAAGAAAATAAAATTGAATCAAGAAGAGAGCTAGAGAGGAAGAGCAGATAGGGATGGAAGAGGATAAAAACCAGAAGAAATCCTGGCTAAGGATGAAATCTTTTTCGGGATCGAAATCGAGAGGCATGGAGCTGCTTCGGAATCGAGAAGGTTCTGGAAGCGGCAGGGATTAAGCGAGACTTGATCGAGGTGCCTTTCACCATTCGATTTGTTGCTGCGTTCGGAGCTTTTCTACTCATCAACTCTCTCTTCGATCAGATTTCTGGTTACTGTTAAAAAGAGGGCGAAATAAATTCAAATTCGCGCGCGTTCGCAGAAAGGATTAATACTCCTATATAAAAATACGCCACCGAAGATTATTTTAAATTAAAAATAATATGAATCGAACCACAAATCCAATTTTTGAAGGAAAACATATCCAATTCAATCTGTAACAAAATTAATAACTGAAGCGCGCAGAAGCTGATAGACATATGTTCGTGTTCTATTGTTCTAGGTCGAGCCACTAAATCCAATGAATACACTAGATCACTTGGTCTAGGAACTCAAGAGAATATATAAGGCTCAGTCGTTGGACACACACTTCTCGCGTTCAAAGATCCCTCAACCCGTTATACTATAGACTAGTATAAAGAAGTAGGGGTCGATCCAACGAAGATGGATACGTAGGAGAGCATTGAAGGAACTTTGGTTTAGAAAACGGCTGCTGCCACGCAAATTTGGGTTGAGGTTTAACTACCACTAGACTTAGGCACGAAATTAACCTCTAGACCTAGGAAACTATAAACATCATGCTGACATCGAACAACCTTATGGCACCAAAATAACTAACTAGCTTACTAGACCGAGCAAACGACTTCCTAATATCTCTAAACAGAAAGCAGGTAAACAGTGGGGACCATATTCCAGAAACAGAACGTAGGAAATTAAAGCTGCAACTAACTAACAAAGCATTTAACTAAAAACGGCATGTATCTTAGGAGCTGAATCAAACTCGAACATGAAGAAAACAGAACACATATCTAGATTCAAACACAATATAGAAATTCGGACGTTGGAAACTTGCAAACAACCGGAAATAAAACAGATCTACAAATACTAGACAGAATGAAATGAAAGCACGAAAACTAGGCATAAATCTCGATCACTCTATTTCAGATCCAACGTCGGATGCTCAATCCACTCCGGATCCAAGCAGTCTGAATCCAACAACAACCAAAATCAGCTCCATAGTTCCTAATTCAACAAGATCTACTCCGATCAACACCAGATTCCAACGATTTCACCCAAACTCAGCAACCAATACGAAGTTCAAACATCCAACTCAGCAATCACAACAAACTCAGAATAATAAACTGAAGGGGTTGGCAGCGGAAGAGTGCGTTATTTACCGATCATATAAACTTGATCTATTTAGCAGATTATTTAGACAAATTCTATTCGCGTAATTATCACATGTATCATGCTCATAACTTGAATTAAAAACATGCTTTAGCACATAAAATCCCTAAAGCATGCTTACTACGGAATTAGCCAATTTACCTCGTAGATTCAATCAAGAATCGATGATGGCTTGCTCCGTCTCCACGTGAAGATCTTCAATACAAGACCTCGGATCTTCTGACTGGTGTCCCGGACTATACGCTGATATTTGTGTGGGCAAATCTCACCAACGTACTATGACTCGAATAATGGAAGACAGAAACTGCTCACGGAGGGAGCACAAATTTCGAGCTCTCTCTTTCTAGAGGGGGACGAAAATTTTGTATATTGAAAAGTGTATTTTATGTCTCCTTTATTCTCCTATTTATATAAGTCACATATTGGGCCCAGTCAGGGATCTAAGGAAGAATTTGGAACAGGCCTCACCTAATTAGCTTTTTACTAATTAAATTGAACCCACAAATATAAGCTTATATTGGAATATTACGAGCAGCCACTACAGAAGTAATATTGCACTGCCTTCCAAATCCGAAATTACAAGTATTCCGGGTTTCCTTTAATTGCATATGATTTATTTCCCGCGCTTAAGATAGAAACATCAATTAATTAATTAATGTCTGCTATAGACTTAATTAATTAACATATTTTGAATTTCAAGAGTGGACTTAGCAAGAAACTCTTATTTATTATTCATAGAGTAATCAAACTCCAACTAGCTAGGTTCCGAATAATAAAACCTCGTTTCGAGCTCCTCTTGTGGATGTTATCAAACGAGACTCTCCCCACGCACGTTTCAACATAATAGCAATCCTAGCACCGCTAGATAATGATCACCACTACCCAATATACCTGGATCGTTGGGTTACGAAAAATCCACACCTTTGGTAAGTCAAAGTAGTGGATACTCAATGTCGTGTGCTCAATGCTAACGTACATTGATTAAGAAATTAATTATCAAGACCTCGTCTTTCAGTAGATAGCATAAAGACTCGTCTTACTGTTAGATCCATTCAGTGCTATACCACACCAACGTCATCTTATTTCAATAAGACTTAGAAATAATCGGACTGACATTGCAACCTTTCGCGATAGGTAGTCTAGCCCTATCTAGGTTGTGAAATTCTTATTTTTCTCTGTTTAGAACTGACCGTGTTACCTTAAATTGGACGACGCCCACAACCGGTCTACTAAAACAAAGACTTAGACTTTGTTACGTTTGCTTATACATTTAAATATGCAATAAACAACCATTAAATGTAAAACATAACAACATTATGACAAAAATAATCTATTGCATTTATTGGAAAATAACCATTAGAGTTTTACATAGGGGTGTCGAAATGGGTAGCGGGTATTGGGTACCCGCACACCCGACCCGTTACCCGCCGGGTATTGGGTACCCGCTGGGTTTCGGGTACCCGCTACCCGACATAAGCGGGACCGGGTTCGGGTACGGGTATTGAGTTTCAGGTTTTTGCAGGTATCGGGTATACCCGATACCCGAACGGGTATACCCGATACCCGCTTATATACCCGTTTAAATATAAATATTGTAATAATTTTTTTAATTAATATCCGTTTAAGTCTTTTGTCCATTACCGTAATTTTAATTAATACACGTTTTAGGATTAACTCTGAAGTCTTTTTGTCCATTACCCTAAATTGTCTACTCTGGTAAATTAATTTTTTATCAAGCTAGTGCATGGTGAGTTGGTTGTCAGCAATTGATACTATTATGTTAATATAAGAATATATCATGGGAAACTATAATATGTGTTATGAACCTCCGTGTTCTGTATATATTGATTGATTGGGTAATATTATTAGTGAGAGGTTGTTGGTGCTAACTTTGAATTTCAGTTTTGAATGAGGTAGGGTAAGTGTTTGGGCGAATTTGAATCTGAATGATTTTTATTATTATGTAATTGAAAATATCGTAAGAATCTTGTGTGACCATATTATAACCCTCTACAGAGAAATCATTAGGATAATATTATTGTCATATTTAATCTATAGTAAGGCTGGTGGAATTTTTGTTGTTTGTTGTGTGAATGAATATTATTCAGATATGTTGCGCCGAGAAGGATTGTAGCTTCCGGAGCCGGCCAAATAACTGGCTGAGTAAAATATACCTATTATTCAGATTGTGTGACCATATTCAGATATAAAGTCAACGTGATGAATATATTTTAAACGGGTCGGGTACGGGTACCCGCCTGTCGGGTACGGGTATCCCGTACCCGACAAGGTGGGTATCCGTCTCTGTGAGGGTCGGGTAACGGGACAAAGATTTTGGCTACAAACGGGTTCGAGTACCCGGTTCTCCGGGTACGGGTACCCGCGGGTACCCGTTTCGACACCCCTAGTTTACAGTATGCAATCACTCGAAAGGTGATTTCTAGTATACAAAACCCTAACATAAACATCCATATTCGAAATCGACATAAGCAGAGAAATTACAGAAAACAGAAATTTAATAACCAAAAGCAATTCAACCGCAAACAGGGCCGAACTTCGAACGGCGAAATTCGGCGAAATCCATGACAGGAAACTAAAAATGAAAGTGTTTAAATTGTATCTTCGCCCTCCTTGAGGACGGTGTTACCCAACTACTGTCTAGCAACTATAACCCAGAACTACCCTACGATTCCCTCATGAATACCCAAGTGTGTAGTGAGCTATGAGCTACGATCTGTTAATGAGGTCTCCACCCAGCCTATCCTCCATATTGCATGCTTTCTCCCTTATATAGGTGCGGACATAATCTTCTAGAAGTCTTCGTAGAAATCTCCATTCTACCCTTCAACATCTTGATTTCCTCCGTCTTGCAATTTTTCTTCACATTGCTCACTTATCCGTCAGTTCCTTGGACCATGCAAATGTCCTTCTCTTTTCCTGGATCTGGCGAAAACCTTCTACATACCTGGCTTAAAACATGTGTTAGACCCCACAAACGTGTGAATTTAACCCCTTAACCAATGCATGAAATTAGCCTTATCAAACTGCTCACACTTAATCCATACTTGTCCTCAAGTATGAAAATAAAAAAAATTTAGAAATAAGGCGAATTTCAATGCATGGTCATCCTTGACTGACTCTATAGACACAAACAAAACAAAACTCCTAGACCTAGAAACACTAACAGACTCAAAAAGAGTAAACAACTCTTAAAGAAAACACAGAGAAAACACAAAGGCATGAACTAGCTTCAACTTTTAAGCAGCCGTCCCCACAAGCTTAAGGCCTATCTGATTTGTCTACAATCTCCAAATCCTCCCTTTTCCTTCTTCTACCTAATCGGTCTGTCAGTTCGTTAAGATAGCCTATTGATTTTCCATTGGTTAGATTCACTCGATCACTCATTCCTCACCAGGGATGTTAGGATCGAATCACTCTTAAGTCAATGTTACACCACTGATGCTTCGGGTTATGAGAGTTTCTCCTTCTTATAACTCTCATTTTTTTTTAACTTCCTGGGTCAGGTTACTGTTGCTTCCTGCCCTTAGGTAATTTTTCTCCTTTTTCTATTCCCCCTTTTTATATTTTTCCCCTTCTTATAATTCTGTTTATTTTATTCCTCCTCTGGACTTCGTCCAGCTTATACCTCCATTTCCTGAACTTCGTCCAGCTTATACCTCCATTTTCCTGGACTTCGTCCAGCTTATACCTCCATTTCCTGGACTTCGTCCATCTTATACCTCCAGAACCCCCTTTTTTATCACTCTTCTCTCTAAGCATCAAGTGGTGGCCCCTTTTATACAAGTTAGCTCACAATGTATAGGCTTATAACTCACATTTATGGTGGGGCTTCACCACTAGGTCATCTAAGGCATCATCTATCGTCCTTACTTCATTCAAACTGAATTCAGCTTATTAAGGAAAAAAGCCTCAAAGTTGATATGCATCCTATCTTCAATTGCTCTCACTAAGGGGATCTTGCCTTATTATATTCACTAACTCATGCGACACACATAAAGAAACTAAACCTAAATCTAAAGACACCTAATCACATAAGAACACAACTGTACGACTCTCTCCCCCTCCCACTTCACTCAAGCTTGTCCCCAAGCAATCCCAGTGAAGGGGGGAAACAGGGAAGTACAAACAAAACTCAACAAAACATAAAAAAAACTTCAGGAACAACAATCCTGAAAAAGCAAACAAACTTCTCACACTTAGACCGAGCAACGGGCTAAGTGGGAGAAGGCACAACAGAAGAACAACCAAAACATGCCAGAAAAAACACAAACTTCTCACACTTAGACCAAAAATTGGGCTAAGTGAGAGAAGACATAATCACAAGCAAATATATACAGAATACGACATGCTGGGAAAAAGAAAACACAAACACAAACAACAAATATATAAACATAAAACGAAAGAAAGAGAAAAAACTAAAAGTAAAGTTACTTGGTCAAGGGGCTCCAAAGCTTCAGTAGTAATGAGGGTCTCTCCCTCCTCAGACAAAATAGGGTTGCCCCCTCAATGTAGATAGGGGTTTCCCCCTCAGCAACCATCGTATCAGAGATTAGGGCTTCACCGCCCGCTAATTTTTCCGGGGTTCCCCCCAACAACTTCCTCCGAAATAACAGGGTCGCCCCCTCCAAATCACCAACAGGGGTTTCCCCCTCAACATCATCCACTGGGGTTGCCCCCTTTTTGACTCCTTCAACCACCACAGGGGTTTCCCCCTCTACGACACCAGCAATAGAAAAATCAGGGGTTCCCCCCTCACCTACATCAACATCAGCAGAAATAACAGGGGTTTCCCCCTCGACAACACCAACCTCAGAGATAACAGGGGTTTCCCCCTCCACAGACGTCATCTGCTCCATCTCCACAACCAGATCTGCCCCTTATTCCTGCTTGTCGCCTACCGCGGCTTCTTTCCCAGGTTCGCCAGTAGACGGTTCGGCTACTGTATGTACGGTAGCCGGATGTGAAATCGCATCCTCTGAAATTTGAGGTGGTGTTGGTGTGGTGGTTGTGATGGACGTCGATGCGGCAGGTGTGGCCTTCCCCATCATTGACGTGAACAGGGCGAAGGCTTTCATCGCCTCTTCCGGCCTGCCAAACTTCTGCATCAACTCTGCCATGAACGTCGCCGCGTTGGAATCGGCAGATCCGGTGGGGTTTCCCGCATTTGATGTATTCTCCATGGCCTGAATCTGAAAATTTCTCAAAGACTTTGAAAGAAATTACGGGTTAGGGTTAGTGAGGGCTGGGTATCGCGAGAGAAATGATTTGGGGATTTCTGTGAGAGAGTATTTGTTTGTTTTAAAAAAATAAAGCGTAAGGGACGAAAGAAGTAAAAATGGGTAAGGGTGCGTACGGTTGTGCAGGCGGTTGCAGGCATGATGTAAGCAACTGTTTGCCTTCCCATAAAGCAATATTTGAATTTCGAAACTGTACCACTTCCCTCTCAAACAAAAATCTCTCTGCCCCATGTAAACGATACTCTCTGCGACACCATACTTATGCAAAAACAAAAGAAAATGAAACGCCAGACTTCCAGGTCGAGGATTCAAAAAGTGACAAAACATTTTCCCTGAAAAGTCTGGTGTTTCGAAAATATTTTTTGGAAGATTAAAATTTTTTCATTTGTTTGGGATTTTCAATTAAAAAAATGATTAAACTATTTACACATTCAATTTAACACTCTCGAGATTCCCTGGTTCAGTGAATAGATATATAAAAAAACATCCCAATTTACCTGACCCAGGAATTCATCGAGAGCACTGCTTGCTAAACTGATTAGGCGATAACGGAGAGTGCGCGTAGTGGCATTTCCTCCACTACACACAACTCAGAATTATCCCTAAAAACCTTCACCCGATGACCATTAACAAGAAAGGGAGTAGAAGTTGAGGCACCTCTCTGGATCTCCACTGCTCCATTCGCTCGGAGGCCAACAATAGTGTACGGCCCAATCCATTTGGATTTTAGCTTTCCTGGTAGCAGCTTGAGTCTGGATTGGAAAAGGAGAACTTTCTGACCAACGTGAAGTTCCTTGACCCGGAGGTTTTTGTCATGCCATAGCTTCGTCTTCTCTTTGTACCACATCGCGGACTCATAAGACTCAAGCCTTAATTCCTCCAGTTCTTGAAGCTGCAGTTTCCTCTCTTCTTCACACGCCTGAGGGTTCATGTTAATTTCCTTGACCGCCCAATATGCCCTGTGTTCCACACCTACAGGCAAATGGCACATCTTGCCAAACACTAGCCTGTAGGGTGACATCCCAATAGGCGTTTTATAGGCTGTCCTGTTGGCCCATAGTGCGTCGTCAAGCCTCTTACTCCAGTCTTTCCTTGACGGATTCACCGTCTTCTCTAGTATTGCCTTGATCTCTCTATTTGATATTTCCGCCTGCCCATTTGACTGAGGATGATAAGGTGTAGACAGCCTGTGATGGACTCCATATTTTTCATTAGAGCTTCTATCATTCGGTTTCGGAAGTGTGTTCCTTGATCCGAAATAACAGCCCTAGGCACACCATACCTGTTAAAAATGTTAGACTTAAGAAATTTTACCACCTCACCAGCTTCACAAGAGGTGGTAGCCTTGGCCTCTATCCATTTCGACACATAATCTACCGCCACAAGGATATACGTGTTCCCATATGAGGATGGAAACGGTCCCATGAAATAAAATTCCCCAGACGTCGAAGATTTCGCAGACGATTACTGGGACCTGTGGCATTTCGTCTCTTTTAGAAATTCTCACTGTCTGCTGACATCTCTCACAATTATGGCAGAATTCGAAGGCATCCTTGTGTAATGTAGGCCAATAAAAACCACTATCTAACACCTTCCTCGCTGTCTTCCTTGGTCCAAAGTGACCTCCACAAGCTAGGACATGGCAATGATTAAGCACATCCCTCTGTTCCCATTCTGGAATACACCTCCTAATTACTTGGTCGACTCCCATTCTCCATAAATATGGTTCGTCCCAAAAATAATACTTGGCTTCGCTTTTAAGTTTCATCTTCTGGGCTCGGGTGATTGATTGAGAACTTGGTACCTCTCCTGTGACCAAGTAGTTTGCTAGGTCTGCGAACCACGGCTCATCGCTCAATTGACACTTCTCTTTTTCAGAATCTCCTGGACCTGTTAACGCCATCACCATTTCCCAACAGATGGGTCTAGGAAATGTTCCTATACAGTACAGATGCTCCTCCGGGAAGGCATCAGGTATAGCTTCATCCGTCTCTCCTTGGAAAATCCTGCTCAAGTGATCAGCCACTTTGTTTTCTGTCCCCTTTTTGTCTCGAACTTCCCAAGCAAATTCCTGTAAAAGTAACACCCAACAGATTAATCTTGGCTTAGATTCTTTCTTCGTCAACAAGTGCTTGATAGCCGCGTGGTCAGTGAAGACTATCACCCTCGACCCCAGCAAGTACGGGCGAAACTTCTAAAACGAGTATACTACTGCCAGCCTTTCCTTTTCCGTGGCGTCATAGTTCTTCTGGGCTTGATTGAGTGTTTTCGATGCATAAAAAATCACATAGCTTTTCCCATCGATTCTTTGACCTAGTACTGCCCCCACTGCGTAATCACTTGCGTCGCACATTATTTCAAATGGTAAACTCCAGTCTGGCGCTCTGATAATAGGGGCAGAGACTAGTTTATCCTTCAGTAGCTGAAAAGCTTCCTTGCACCCCTCATCGAAAATGAAATCAACTTCATTATGCAACAAATGGGTGAGTGGTTGGGCAATCCTCGCAAAATCCTTAATGAATCTTCTGTAGAAACCTGCATGCCCTAGGAATCCTCTAACTTCTTTCTGATTCGTAGGGTAAGGCAATTTTGAGATCACATCAACCTTCGCTTGGTCTACCTGTATACCCCTCTCTGAAACAACATGCCCTAGGACAATTCCTTCAGGGACCATAAAGTGGCATTTCTCAAAATTTAAGACCAAATGCTTTTCCTGGCACCTCCTCAATACTATATCCAAACTTGCTAGACAGGAGTCAAAATAATTCCCATACACAGTGAAATCATCCATGATAATTTTGATACAATCCTCCAATAAATCCGAGAAGATACTCATCATACACCGTTGAAAAGTGCCTGGCGCATTGCATAGACCGAACGACATTCTTCTATAAGCATACGTGCCAAAAGGACACGTAAATGTAGTCTTCTCTTGATCTTCAGGATCTACGTAGATCTGGAAGTATCCACTGTATCCGTCAAGGAAACAAAAATATTGATTTCCCGCCAGCCTTTCTAACATCTGATCAATGCATGGGAGCGGGAAATGATCTTTCCTAGTTGCTTCGTTCAGCTTTCTATAATCGATGCACATCCTCCACCCAGTAACAAGTCGAGTGGGAATCAATTCATTCTTATCGTTCTTGACTACCTGAATCCCTGATTTTTTTGGTACCATGTGAACTGGGCTGACCCACTCACTATCAGGTATGGAATAGATGGTGCCTAAGGATAGCAACTTCAAAACTTCCTTCAGAACTTCCTCTCTCATGTTCGGATTAAGCTTATGCTGTGGGTCCCTGTAGGCTTTCGCTCCCTCTTCCAACCGGATATGATGCATACAAAGACCCGGACTAATTCCTACCAGATCGGAGAGAGTCCATCTTATGGCTTTCTTGTTTCTTCTGATCACATTCAGCAATACTTCCTCGTGTTCCTTGGTCAAGTTGCTGTTGATGATAACGGGAAAAGTCTCATTCTCTTCTAGATAAACATACTTGAGGCCTGGTGGGAGCACCTTCAGTTCTTTCTTCAGGGTACTCGCCTCCTAGGGCAAAGGATTTTTCTCTGTTTCATCAGATATCATTTCTTTCCTTGACCTAGAAAGAGCCTCCATGCTCGCCACATGGGGTGTCTTCCTTGACTTAGCTACACCTGGATTTGTACAGAATTCCAAGATTGCTTTAGCTAGCTCCTCATTTGATAATTCACTTGTGTTCATCGCTTCACGCCATCCAGCCACTTCTCTGTCGATAGAGTAACTCATCTCTGAATTTTCAATCTGTTCCTGCATTAATTCTGTCTCAAGATATTCCTGGACCAGGGGGTTAATAACATCGATAGCATGCAAATTTTCTACATCAAGAGGCTTCTTCATTGCTTCATCGATGCCAAATGTATATTTTTCCCCATTGTAGTCAAGGCATATAATTCCATCAAAAACATCAATTACGGTCTTGGCTGTACGGAGAAAAGGTCTCCCTAGAAGTACACTACTAGACTCAGCCGACTCATTGTCACCCATTCTGATAACATGAAAATCGGTAGGATACAGAAAATTATGCACCTTGACGATAACATTTTCTAAGACTCCCTCTGAACAGATACACGACCTATCTGCCAATTGAATTACCACTTTTGTATCGACCATCCCTACTCCTACCAGCTTCTTGTAAATGAAAAGCGGTAAAACATTTATCGATGCCCCTAAATCACACATGGCATGCTCAATTCTGACATCACCGATTGAAATAGGCAAGGTAAACATACCTGGGTCAGTGCACTTGAAGGGCATTCTCCGCTTCTGAATCACTGCTGATACATTTTCTCCAATCAGAATCTTCCCGCTGGGCCTCGTCTTTCCAGCTATAAACTCCTTAATGAATTTGCTGAAGACCGGTAGCTTTAAAGCTTGTAAGAATGGTAAGTTGATCTCCAACTTTCCGAAGATATCCATAAAATCCACCGGTTCATCCTTCTTTCTCTTAACTTCTCCTCGGTGTGGAAACGGTTTCACTTGTTTCTCTGCACTTGTAGATCCTCTAGCTGCAGGTCCGTCTGACTCCTTCCTCACTACTTCATTTTCCATTTCCGGTTCTGGGTCTAGGAAAAATGGTTCTGCCTTACTTGGTAATGGCCTCCCCAAATCTCCTTCCTAAAGGTCATCTTCTCTCCCGGAACTGCTTCCCTTTAAGTGCCCGGGTCTAGAGGCTGTACCCTTTCCTTCCTTGCTTCCTGCGGGGCTTGTCTCCTCATTCATCCTCATCTCTGGACCTTCATACCCCTTCCTGGATCTTAAAGTAATTAGACTGATGTTAGCTCTATCAGGCATCCTTACTGAGGCGGGAATCTTGCCTTCATTCCCTCGCATCTCGCTCAAGGAAGTTGCTATCTGAGACAGTTGCTTTGCCAACATATCCATTGCCGCCTTTTGCTCCTGCTGAGCATCCTGAAGCTTGTGGACTACGTCATTGTTCAATTGCAAGTTGTTCTGCATATGCTGTTGAGAACTGACGAGGTCATGCACCATTTCATCCAGATTCCTTGGTGTTTTTGAATTTTGCTGACTTGGCCCTAGGCCTGCACTTGGATTCGAACCACTCGCTTGATTCTGGCGAAGGTTTCCTTGACCTCCTGAACTATTGTTGTACTAATTTCCTGGCTCTTGGTAGTTGGTTTGGAAATTCCTTTGGTGCGGTGGTACATAAGAGTTCCCTTGATGGTTTTGGTTCCTGTTCCCCCAATTCGGATGATCTCCCTGGTTCCGATTATTCCAGTTGCCCTGCCCCTCTTGACTCATTCCAGACCAGTTACCCTTCCTCTCGGGCTGAAGTGCAAACTGGATACTCTGTTGTGGTGCTGGCTGGCTCTGTTCGTTGCCCGACCATCTAAAATTGGGATGGTTCCTCCAGGGTGCGTCTCTTTGTCTCCCTGGATTCCAACTTCCATCGGGATTCCAACTCCCCATCGCATTAGCTTGGGCCTGGTACTCTCCTTCCTGAGGTCCATAATATTGCTGAAGTTGACTATCTCCTAGACCCGGAGGTTTTTCCTTCGCTTGTGAGGTTGGTAGTTTGGTCTTCTCGATTGCATTCAACAGTGCTTTCTCAAGCCTGTCGATCATTGCCTCTACATTCTCATCATCTTGCTACCTCATCGCATTCACTGATCCTCTCTTCACAAAATTCCTTGGGTTATCGTATGCCTTCTTGGCATCTATCAATTTCCCCAGGACCTCTCTTGCTTCGCTTCCCTTCTTCCTTGTAAAATTTCCCCCGCTCGAGGAGTTCGTTAAATCCTTTGACTCAGGGTTTGCTCCTTCATAGAATAGATAATAGGTCTCTGCCTCTATCATCCTGTGATTTGGGCACGCATCCAACAACCCTTTGAACCTCGACCAATATTGACTCAACGACTCGTCGTAGTCCTGCTTGCACTCCACTATTTCTTTCTTCAGAGCATTTGTTTTGTTGGAAGGGAAAAAGTAATCAAGGAACTCAAGTTTGAAATCCCTCCATGTGCGGATAGAATCCGGGGGTAACCTTAATAACCACGTGTTGGCTTCCCCCTTCAAGGCAAAAGGAACCGCACGCAGGTGATAGTCCTCCTCTGTTGCATCATTTGGCCTCTTCTGAATGCTACACAATTTGCTGAATTCGTTCAAGACCTCGTACGGGCACTCATTCCTACGTCCAGAGAATATGGGTAGGATACCGAGCACGTTCGTCTTGATCTCAATGGACCTCTGTCGCGGATTCATCACTATGGCTTGAGCTGGCTCTCCATCTAGATGGGCAGTGAGCGAACCGATTTCCGGATCTGGATCGACTATGTTTGCCATGTCCCCTATTTCTTCCTCCTCTGTACTTGTTTCTGAAGACGATTTAGGATCCTCCCTTCTTGACGAGTTCCAATCCTCTTCACTTTCCGAACCAAACGGAAACGGATCTCCCGTAGATAATCCCTATCTGGTGGTGACCGTAGATGCTGTGTCCTTGTCCTGCCAAATAAACTGATCGTTCTTCCACCCAGACGAGTTACTATGTCCAAACCGTGAGCCTCTGCTCATAAACTGAAAATAAAGGAAAAGAAAGAAAAATCAAAACTATGTACGCCAAAATCCTCTAAACACAATCACAAATTACGCCATCCATCCCCGGCAACGGCGCCATTTGAAGCGCGCGGAAGCTGATAGACATGTGTTCGTGTTCTATTGTTCTAGGTCGAGCCACTAAATCCAATGAATCCACTAGATCACTTGGTCTAGGAACTCAAGAGAATATAGAAGGCTCAGTCGTTGGACACACACTTCTCGCGTTCAAAGATCCCTCAACCCGATATACTATAGACTAGTATAGAGAAGTAGGGGTCGATCCCACGAAGATGGATACGTAGGAGAGCATCTAAGGAACTTTGGTTTAGAAAACGGCTGCTGCCACGCAAATTTGGGTTGAGGTTTAACTACCACTAGACTTAAGCACGAAATTAACCTCTAGACCTATAAAACTGTAAACATCATGCTGACATCGAACAACCTTATGACAACAAAATAACTAACTAGTTTACTAGACCGAGCAAACGACTTCCTAATATCTCTAAATAGAAAGCAGGTAAACAGTGGGGACCATATTCCAGAAACAGAACGTACGAAATTAAAGCGGCAACTAACTAACAAAGCATTTAACTAACAACGACATGTATCTCAGGAGCTGAATCAAACTCGAACATGAAGAAAACAGAGCATATATCTAGATTCAAACAGAATATAGAAATTCAGACGTTGGAAACTTGCAAACAACCGGAAATAAAACAGATCTACAAATACTAGACGGAATGAAATGAAAGCACGAAAGCTAGGCATAAATCTCGATCGCTCTGTTTCAGATCCAACGTCGGATGCTCAATCCACTCCGGATCCAAGTAGTCCGAACCCAACAACAACCAAAATCAGCTCCATAGTTCCTGATTCAACAAGATCTACTCCGATCAACACCAGATTCCAACGATTTCACCCAAACTCAGCAACCAATACGAAGTTCAAACATCCAACTCAGCAATCACAACAAACTCAGAATAATAAACATCCATAATCGAAATCGACATAAGCAGAGAAATTACGGAAAACAGAAATTTAATAACCAAAAGCAATTCAACCGCAAACAGGGTCGAACTTCGAACGGCGAAGCTCGGCGAAATCCATGAAAGCGTTTAAATTGTATCTTCGCCCTCCTTGAGGACGGTGTTACCAAACTACTGTCTAGCAACTATAACCCAGAACTACCCTACGATTCCCTCATGAATACCCAAGTGTGTAGAAGTGAGTGAGCTATGAGCTACGATCTGTTAATGAGGTCTCCACCCAACCTATTCTCCAGATTGCATGCTTTCTCCCTTATATAGGTGCAGACATAATCTTCTAGAAGTCTTCGTAGAAATCTCCATTCTACCCTTCAACATCTTGATTTCCTCCGTCTTGCAATTTTTCTTCACATTGCTCACTTATCCGCCAGTTCCTTGGACCATGCAAATGTCCTTCTCTTTCCCTGGATCTGGCGAAAACCTTCTACATACCTGGATTAAAACATGTGTTAGACTCCACAAACGTGTGAATTTAACCCCTTAACCAAGGCATGAAATTAACCACTCTTACTAGTATTTCGATTTGATTCAGTGTACTTTGATTATTCAGATTACAAATATTTTGTCGACCTCTAGATCCAAGTTCTCTACTTGGTTAAATTATATTAAACCTATTACACATAAACTTACCTAGTATGATGGGTATGATAGATAATGACCTACACTTTTAGCTTATTTTATAGTATTTTATTATTTAATTGTTATGATTTATTTACTTTCTTGTTTTCCTAGCTTATAGAAAATATTTTTATACCACACCCACTTAGGGCTTCTATTTTATTTAACTAATTAAATACAATTTTTTTAAATTTCGTGTCAAAAAACGCAAATAACGTGGGTCGAAGAGAGTATTGAGTATTGGGCTTTTAAAGTGATATTGTTTGGCCACTGAAAGTACTGAGTGGAATAGTAATTTTTTTAGAGATATTGACTAAATAGAAGTGTATATTGGTGCTTTAGTTAAATCCTTTAAACATAAGTATCAATTTTAAAAAGAGAACTATTGCTCGAATAGAAGTTAATAACTATATTTAAGTGAGTTCTACTTCCATTTTAAAAAATCCTAAATTTTTTTATTGATTTTCAAGTAGTATTAGTCTTCCTCGTTAAATTTTGTTGGTAATTTTTAGTTATAATATTTACTCTTTTCTTTTTAATTTAATTATATAAACAACTATTCATATATACTTACTTTACTTGGCGAAATTGAAGTGTTATGATTGGAGAATAAGTCTTATCTAAATAGAGAGAAAATATTTTATAAAATAGAAATTTTCTATTTTTAAAAAACTTATCAAAATGAAAATAATTTCTACTTTCAAAGGACAGAGTGGGTGTAAAATATACAGGGTGAACTAAAAAAACCATCCCAATGTGTATGGATGTTCGAATGCTGGAACTAAAAATAATTTCTACTTTCATTAGATTCTCATCCTCCAATTAATTTACTCTTCTACCACCATGTCCGTCGTGCTGTTAAAATCTCCTCCTACCCCTTCGTTTTTCATGTGTTAATCTAGTAAAATGGATTTTGAATATTCAAGAATATTTTAACTACAATAAGTTAATCGGCTATTCTTTGCCGGGAGATTTTTTCACCCTCCAGCATGTGAATGGTTCCACGAATCGAAGCTCAAATCCCGAGTACCATATATGAATATGAGAGCATCCACAACCGTGCTCTTGCCAGCGGCACGGTTGTGGGCCCGGGCGGTACTATTCATGCATGCTCTCTGACAAGAGCACAACACCCACAACTGTGCTCTTCTGCAAGGACGAGCACAATTAATTTAATATTCAATTAAACATAAACATTTCCATAATACTAAAATTCATTAAAAAATCACAATAAATATTACAAAATACAAATAAAATAAAAAAAACATAATTAAAATCCAAAAAATTAAAAATTACATAATTAAAATACTAAAAATTAAAAATTACATAATTATTGGCTAATATTACCCGAGGAAGACTACTCATCCAGCGGCAACAACCCCAATTATTTTTGGAGACGCACTATCATGCCCTCGTGCGTTTGAAGTTGCCACCCGGAACGGCCGAATCTTGGGTATGGACGGTAGCCACCCGGAACGGCCGAATCTTGGGTTTGAGGAGGGGCCGAATATTCCGTTTCCGGACTAGGAAACGGTTGTGAACCGAACCATTCGGGGTTCCAACCGTGGGAGCCCGTAGGGTTATCGCCTTGGCCGGACATAGTGATGTTGTAGGGTATGAGAGAATGAAGATGAAAATGGATATGAAAGATTGAAGATGAAAATGGATATGAGAGATTGAAGATGAGAATGAAGATGAGAGAATGATGATGAGAATTGTGTAGTTTGATGTGAATTTTTGGGAGTGAAATTGGGGGTATTTATAGATGAAAGTGTGTATTTTTGGGGTAAAAAAAATTAAAAAAAAATTAAAAAGTGGGAAAAAACGGTTATAAACGGATATAATTTTTTTGGGAAGTGAATTTTTTTTTATCGGTTTTTTTAAAAAAATTTATTTAAACCCAACGGCTATGCCGTTGACGAATGAGGGCGCGCCACGTCAGCTGCTCGCTGGCACGGCGCGAGCGCAGCGGCGGCGGGTGGCGTCCGTGCCAGCGGCGCGGACGGCGGTGGCGAGCAGCGCCACCGTTGCGGATGCTCTGAAGCCCTGGTCATAACGCCATGTTAATTAATGCAGCCATTTCGTAATATTTTGATCTTGCTAATAATGTCAAATACAGTTATTTAGTGAACATAGAAATATTATGCGAGATATATTTGGAGTCAAACTTATTCAATGATTTACTAAGAGCATCCACGATGGAGGCGAGCGGACCGGCTAGCCGATTCCCGACGCTGGCCAGTTCGCTCACCGAACCATTGCAGGCGGCGAGCGACAATTCAGCGAGAAAATCGGCGAGCGCACGCCGATTTTCGGGCGCTGGCCGATCCGCTCGCCTGTCGGCTGGCCGCCATTGTTGCAGGCTCCCGTCGG
This sequence comes from Salvia splendens, assembly GCF_004379255.2. Classification (NCBI taxonomy): domain Eukaryota; kingdom Viridiplantae; phylum Streptophyta; class Magnoliopsida; order Lamiales; family Lamiaceae; genus Salvia; species Salvia splendens. The sequence goes on from NC_056038.1 coordinate 25,567,459, forward strand.
CGAGCGATCGACCAGCCCATTTGTTTTTTATTTATTTAATTTTCGAAACACTATATATACGCGATTTGCACGTCATTTTCATTCCCACCACTTGTTTTAACGAGTTTTCTCTCTATCTTAATTTCTGTACAAGATCACCAACGCGAAATGAGTAACGCGGGTGGTAGTAATGGTGGTAGTGGTGGGGATGCTGAGCAGTACGAACGGCAAATGAACGAAGAATTGGAGGCCTATACGTCCAGTGAGATAAACCGGCTGATACAAAGGGCCTTGCAGCCGACGGTACCTCGACCTCGACCCGTTGTCCACTGCCGAGCAGTGATCGAACGGGATCACGTAGCTGCACATCAGCGGCTATATGAAGACTACTTCGCACAGGAGCCGCGGTTTAACACCAACCTTTTCAGGTGGCGTTTTAGGATGAGTAGTGCCCTGTTTATGCGTATTGTTGACGCTTTGGAGCATCGATATCTGTGTTTCCGCTTCAGGTACGATGCGGGTGGCAGACCCGGCCACACACCTATTCAAAAGTGCACTGCGGCAATCAGGCAGTTGGCCTACGGAGGTGCGACAGACATGTGGGACGAGTACCTCCACATCGGTGAGACGACTGCCCTTGAATGTATGAAGTATTTCTGTCAGGGCGTGGTTGAAATATTCCGTGATCAGTACCTTCGAAGCCCTACCCCCGAAGACTGCCAGGAGCTGATGCAGATGCACGGGGAGAATCATGGGTTCCCGGGTATGTTAGGCAGCATAGATTGTATGCATTGAGAGTGGAAGAACTGTCCCGCTGCCTGGAAGAGGTTCTACACGACCGGCTACAAGGGAAAGAATCCCACGATGATCTTCGAGGCCGTAGCTGATTACCGGCTGTGGATTTGACATGCGTATTTTAGGGTAGCCGGGTTGAACAACGACCTCAACTCGTCGCCCCTTTTCAACGAGCAGTGCCAGGGCGTCGGTCCGGCCATCAGTTTTGTCGCCAACGGCAACCGGCATGATATGGGCTACTACTTGGCGAATGGGATATACCCTAAGTGGCCCGTCTTTGTGAAGACGATCAGATGCGCATCAGATGAGAGGAAGGCCTATTTTGCGGAACGGAAGGAGTCGGCGCGCAAGGACGTGGAACGCGCATTTGGTGTGCTCCAGTCTCGATGGACGACAATTAGGGGTCCAACGCGTTTGTGGCATGTCGACTGCATTGCTGATATAATGTACGCCTGTATTATCATGCACAATATGATTGTCGAAGATGAAGGTGTACAACTGACTAGTTGGGCCAACGACGATAATGAAGCCGGTCCAAGCCACGCCGTGGCCGCCCCCAACGTACGAAGCGAGGTACCTCACGATGAAGCCGGCCGCCTCCAAGCACATGCCGACATGCGCCAAGTGGATGCTCATATTCGACTCCAAAAGGATTTAATTGAAGAGTTGTGGGCGCGGAGGACTGCACGACATTAGTTTTTTTAATTATGTAATTTTTTTAGTTAATGTACTTTTTTAAAAATTAAATATTATTATTGAATTTTCCCGTATTTATGTCGTAAATTTAATTCCGTATTTTGTGAGTGTTAATTATTTATTTTTTTATAATTTTGTTTATTGTGGCTAGCCTATTGCTTGTCCTGATGATGTAGCAGAAGGAGTTTTTAGTACTGATTATGTGACAGGAGGAGTTTGTGGCTAGCCTATGACTGGCCTATTGCTATGTGGCCATATTCAAACCACCATTTCCCGCGATCACTCATTTTGAATCTCTTCCCCGAATCCATGGTTAAGCGCACTGTATCTGATTCCTCCCCTCCTCCGCCCGACGCCAAGCGATCCAAGGTTCAATCTCATATCATTCTTTCCTTCCTTTCTTGTGTTTGATGCCAATGTTTAATTCTGCATGCAGTCGGCGTCAGCGGAAGATGATGCTAACGCACCGGCCAAAGGTGAGGATGCTAACGCGCCGCCGGCCAAAGGTGATTATCCCCTTTTCTTCTTCTTTTCTAGATTAATGGGGGTTTTGGTGAATTCTTGAAAATCAGATGCTGCTAAAGGGAAATCGAATAGGATACCCAAATTACACATACGGAATGGGCTGGTACTGCAGCAGCCCGATTCTGGGAATCCATGGGGAAAACTCATATCTCAGTGTTCAGAGGTGTGTGTGCGCCTTTACTCTTTATGTTATCTTGAAAAGGCTAATAAATTATTCAAATTAATTTGAATCTTGGAATGAGATTCATGACAATTATGTTGTCAATATGGACTATCATATTTTCTGAATTTTGATTTCATATCTGGTAATGTAAAAATGGATAATGTATTTGCCCGTTTCGATATTTTAGGTCATGGAAAAAACTTTTTTAATCTCAATATGGAATCAGAAACAAGAGAGTATTATGCATTCCATACTAAAAAGTTTAACTTGGACAGGTCCGTTGTTGGAAGTGACGGGTACAAGACAATGTTGCTTGTCTCATCCTGATAAGTGATGTTTAGGGGGAATACTTCAGTGTTGCTAAGCTTTAAATCTAGCACGGCTATCAATGGGGGTTTAGTGACTCTTCATTCACATGCCAACATCTTGATTACCCTTCTTTATCTTAATTTGTTTCGTGCAATTTTCCTATCCCAGAATTCCCATGTTATTCTGCATCTCCCTACTTTAACTGTTGGTAAAAGCGAGCGATGTGGCTTGTGGGTCATAGATCCAGCAGTCAGTAAGTTGTTGTGTAGTCTGCACATTGAAACTGAGGTATGTTGTGATTGTCAATGTGGTACTTAGGCAGGGATTCCAACTATCATGGTTACTGATTCTATGCTCATTTCTCAATTCATAGAGAGGGGTTTCGGAAACAGTGCTTGAAATCATTGGGAAAAAAGGATATGTTCAAGTTAATGGAAAGGCTTACGTTGAAAAATCCACCATCTCTATAAATGGAGGTGATGAGATTATCTTTAGCTCAAAAACTAAACAGGCTTACGTATCCTATTGTCTGTGGTGTTCTAATAGTAGTTTCTTCATCATATTGTTTATGGTGGTTGGTAGAAATACATTATTATACCTGTTTATTTCCTTGACATATTACTATATTTTCCAACTCCTTACCAACACTGGTGAATCGACAACTAGCATGCACCCTTCAGTAAGTAGCTTAGAAGCTCATGGTGGATCCAAAAATGGATTGCATATTGAGGCTAGATCAGGTGCCGTTGCGTCAACTCTGGCCCCCCTCTCACATCCTACTGATGAATTGTCTCTTATTCCACCACCATCATCTCAGAAACAAGGGTCTGAAATTCCATCAGTGCCTTCTACTTGCAAAGTGTCAGACAATTGTATCATTGATACCAGTATGGAAGATGCTTTTTCCTGTAAAGACGATGTTTCTGCAGCAGTTATTGAGAATACTGGTGCTTCATCTTCTGGTATTGCCAACAATAACCTGTTTTACATTTTTAGCAGGCCCATCAGCTTCTGAGTTTAATAAGAAACACAGAGATCAAATAAAGGGCTTATGGAAATGTTTAATCGATGTGAAAGATCTGGGTGTTTCATTCGAGAAGTTTCCCTATTATCTAAGGTACTTGCTTATTGTGTACCACTGATAAACTCTCTACCCTTTTTAATAAATAGGATAGATTATGCATTTTCTATGCTGGCTTCATATTTGAATGCTCATTTTCGTTAACAGTGAGACCACCAAGAATGTCCTTGTAGCTTCGTCATACATACATTTGAAGTGTCCGAACATGGTGGAGCTTATTTCAGAACTCCCTGCGGTGTGCCCAAGAATTTTGTTGTCAGGTCCAGAAGGTAATATACCTCCATACTCAAATATTTAAGTACGTTTTTTACTACTTTATTGGCTGATCTTGACCATCGCATTACGTGTTTTCTTCGCAGGTTCAGAAATGTATAAGGAAACATTGACTAGGGCACTTGCTAATTTTTTTGGTGTGAGACTCCTTATAGTCAACAAGATTATGTTATCTGGTGTAAGTTTCCACTTTAAATGTTAAGAAACTTAAATAGTGTCTGTTTTCTTTAATCAGTTAGTTCTATTGCTCGTTTGTGCAATTATATTTCTGATTTTTGATTTAAAAATTTGTTTAGGGGGGATTAACTAAGGAAGTTGAATCCCCAAAAGAAAGTTCAGAGCCTGAGAGAGCTACTGTGTTCGCTAAGCGAACAACTGCTGATGTAGACCTTACGAAACTAGCTTCGAGTGTGGATGCTGCTATAGCCTCTTCTGCGCAGTCTAAGGACGAAGCATCTACTGCTACGTCAAAGAACTACGCTTTCAGAAAAGGTATAATTAGCCTTTTATGCTTGTTTGTCTAAATTTAGGTTTCAGATTTTTTATGTTTAGTGGTTAAAAGTGGAATTTGGCAGGTGATAGAGTAAAGTTTGTTGGCACTTCAGTAGCATTTGGCATTTCTCCCGGTCAATTTCCAATTAGGTAAATCATTTGTTGTTCAAATTTACCGATGATGTTTATCTGATAAATGTTTCTTTCTCTTGTACTCTCGATATAACCTGTCACTTTATTGGATGTTGGTGGCATGAAATTGCACAAGTTAAACATATATTTGCTAAATCGCCCGTTTTTATGTCACCTTCTGTTTGGATATACATGCTGTTAGATCATCTAAAAAATTATGAGAATGTGGGGTTGATGAGCTGTACCAATTGCTTGTATGATTGTATCAATGTGTTGTGGGTTGTCCTTATTTCTAAGTCCGATAACATAAGATTTTGTGCAGGAGTCCATTATATGGTTCCAGAGGCAAGGTGGTTCTTGTATTTGAAGGTAATGGCTATTCTAAAATTGGGGTTAGATTCAATAGAGCAGTTCCCGAAGGTAATGACCTCGGGGGCCTTTGCGAAGGAGATCATGGTTTTTTTTGTTCCGGTAAGAGTTTGCTTAACTTGTTTCCTTGTCTTATTTAACTTCTATACCTAGAATATGTCCAGTTATAATTGTGATTATTTTTCTCCATGTGCAGCTGGCTCAATAAGTCTTGAAAGTTCAAATGACGATGACATTGATGAGCTTGTCATAAATGATCTCTTTGAGGTAAACTTTGTTGCTATGTGAAATTTGAAGTATTTATCACACTAGAATCCATTCTTTTATGTTGCATGATTGTGGTTTTTAATAGTGATATTTTACATGTAATGATTCTGTAGGTTGCTTCCATGGAAAGTAAAAAGGGTTCATTAATTTTGTTTTTCAAAGACATCGAGAAATTGGTGATTAGGGATTTGATGGCATTTACAGCCTTTAAAATGAAGCTCGAAGCTTTGCCAGAAAATGTTGTTGCCATAGCTTCACATACTCGGATGGACACCCCAAAGGAAAAAGTATGTGATGATCTTTAATTTAATATTTCTACATAACAACACACACACTGATACTTTTGTTTATATAATTTTGTGAGTTGTGACACTGTAATTCACGTTTTGGATCCAGCCTCCACCTCTCTTGCTTCTCGCAAAGTTAAACCAAACAGGATTCTTGGACATGCATTCTGTAGGGGTACGAGTTAACTGCAATTATATATTCTGTGTTCTAAATTTGTGTTCACTTTTGATTAGTTACATGGATTTTGTCATTGATGTGTATGAAAACAGTCTTGGCATGCATTTCTCCTTTATTGAGATGTTCATTAAGATCGATTTGAATGGTTATTGGTGTACTTCGTCATTTCTAGCATACTTGCAAGTTATGCAGTTGGTTGACATGGTCATGAAAATGACGACATTGGGGCATATACAACTTCTCTTCGTAAGACAGCATTTTATTTTTTGATAGGATAAGTGTAAATTGCAAGACAAAAACAAAGAGGCCCCAAAAAGTATGAAGCAGCTCAGTCGTCTTTTCCCAAACAAAGTGACAGTACAGATTCCTCAGGTAATCATAGTTTTTGGCTTCCATATGATGCTACTTTGATTATTTGAAGAGAAAGAAGTACTAATTGCTGCTAAAATATGACAGGATGAAGAAATACTGGAGGACTGGAAACAAATGCTAGATCGAGATGCCATGACAATGAAATCACAGGAAAATATTGCCCTTATCCGCTCGGTTAGTCTTGCTGGTCCATCACCCCTTCTGAAGTATCTGTCTCTGGATTTTGTTGCAAATTGCAGTATTGATATTTGGACAAACTTCTTGTATCATTTTTTGGCCTAATATTTTGTCTCTCTTTGTCAATATATTTCAGGTTTTAAGTCGGTTTAGATATGTTTGCCCTGATTTGGAAACATTGTGCATTAACGATCAAGCTTTGTCCGGTGAAAGTCAGTCATACAATTTCACTTCTTATCTCTAAATTTCACGATCTTCAATTGGATAATCCTTGATACTTGTTCTAATGGTGACAGATGTTGAAAGAGCTATCGGATGGGCTTTGACTCATCGCTTCATGTACTACACTCTACCAAAAGTCACAGATACATCAATTGTCATTCAAAGTGCAAGGTAAATAAATATGTCTGCTATCATGTTACCACTGATAGGAGCCTGAGAATTGAGTACTTGGTTTCGGATGAGAGTCCCGACACTATTCTTTCTTCACTATATTGCAGTATCAAATATGGGCTCGACATTCTACGTGGCACCGAAGACGGAAACCAGAGTTTAAAAAAATCTCTCAAGGTAAAGTGTGTGGAGTTTTGATCTTTGTGTTTGCTGTAAAATGAACTGTTCCACTGGACTGTTTTACTTAATTTGGTACATGGAAATAACTTTTAAAGTTTTAGGACGTGGCTACTGAGAATGAATTCGAGAAAAGGCTCCTTGCTGAGGTCATTCCACCCGGTGACATTGGTGTTAGTTTCGACCACATTGCAGCATTGGAGAATGTGAAGGAAACTTTGAATGAATTAGTGATGCTACCTCTGCAAAGGCCAGAACTGTTCAACAAAGGACAACTTAGAAAAGTAAATGCTTTTTGTGCTCAAAGCATATCAGAAAATAGAGCATTTCTTTTCATTTGTCATGAATTCGATACCTTCTTGTACTAATTGTGTCGTTTGCAGCCTTGTAAGGGAGTATTGCTCTTCGGGCCTCCTGGCACGGGTAAAACAATGCTTGCAAAAGCTGTTGCAACAGAAGCAGGTGCAAACTTCATCAACATATCTACGTCTAGCATTACCTCAAAGGTGGGGTTTTTGCTAGCCTTGAACATTTCTTAGTCATTCTCATCTGTTTATCCCTATCTGTGGTTGATTGTAATTATTTTGCACTCAGTGGTTTGGTGAAGGGGAGAAATACGTGAAAGCAGTCTTCACTTTGGCCAGCAAAATATCGCCCAGTGTTATATTTATTGATGAGGTCAGTCTAATCATCTGTTAGTTTTTGTTGTTGTGATATCATTTATTATGGTCTTCTCGATAAAGATTTTTATATATGTCGCCACAGGTTGACAGTATGTTAAGGAAACGGGAAAGCCAAGGAGAACATGAGGCAATGCGTAAAATAAAAAATGAATTTATGGTTAACTGGGACGGCTTGCGTACAAAGGATAAGGAACGAGTGCTAGTACTTGCTGCAACAAACAGGCCTTTTGATCTCGATGAGGCAGTAATAAGGAGGCTTCCCAGAAGGTGTTATCATTGCCCTTTCGAACAGATTTTTCAATTATCTAAACAAGAAGCATTCCTCGTCAGTTCTCTTGATCTATTTATAATTCGACCAGGTTGATGGTCAGTCTGCCCGATGCTCAAAATAGGGACAAAATCTTAAAGGTGATATTAGCCACAGAAGAGCTAGGTCCAGATGTGGATCTCGAAGCAGTAGCTCAAATGACCGAGGGGTATTCGGGAAGTGATCTAAAGGTTTGATCGTTTTTTCTCATATTCTGCATGAGTTCTAAATAGTTGGTTTTGGCTTGTAATCTCGTCTGATCCATTCCTTCTTTGCGAAACATGTCTGTATCTTAGAATCTTTGTGTGGTAGCTTCATATTACCCGATAAGACAACTTTTGGAGAAAGAGAAGCAGGTACATTCACATGATTGAAGCTTTCTTCTCATCTTATGTCATATTGGTTTTCACTTACCGTGCAATATTATAGGAAAAAGCTTTGGCACTGGCCGAGAACAGACCATTGCCTTCACTGCACAGTTCAGACGTTCGAAGCCTGACTATGGATGACTTCAAAAAAGCACATGCACAGGTGCATATACTTGCCCTAAAGATCTGTTCTCCTTAACATTTTCTTTGTGGAAGTATGGAAAGATACATAATCTAGTTTTCTTGCCTTCAAGTCATTGCCCTAAAATAAGAATATGACATTTGTGAGTCGGATTGAAATGTAGGTATGTGCAAGTGTTTCATCGGAATCACAAAACATGGCCCAGCTTCAACAGTGGAACGAACTATACGGGGAAGGTGGAACGAGAAAGAAGACACCACTTAGCTACTTCTTGTAGAGGAAGACACAACATTTGTATAGGAAGGAGTGTATAACATCTAGGTAGGTTTGGTTTTTTCTCCATCCACTAGATAAGAAGAGTAATTCTACTGATTTTTTCCTTCATCTTTACCTGTATATTCTTGTTTGATTCAATAAATTCCAAATTTACTTCTCTTCATATGATCATGGTATAGAGGGCGATTGAATAAATAAACATAACTCTTGCACCTTTTGGTTTGTTTCCTTTTCCATTCCATTTTCAGCTTGATTTTATCTACTGAAATCAGAAGTCAATAAGAAAAAGCAAAACCCAAAATGATCAGAAGGCAATCGATTAGGTGTTAGGGTTACAAACTTCCTACTTAGGTTCCAAAAACAAAAACATTTATTTTAGATATTTAATTATTCTCTTTAACAATCAAGAAGTATATTTTTGGTTAAATGAATCAAAACATTTAAATCGTGGATTAGTATGTTATAACAAGATACAACCATTTAACTTCGATATATCATACACATGTTTACATATTTTGATATCTATGCCATAGAGAAATTCAAAACAGAAATGGAATACCAAGTGATATGCAGAAGAAAAAACAAAACTGAAAACATCATTCTCAGCCCATGAAATACCAAATAAGAACATCATAACCCCAAAGTGTAATTAACTCAAACCCATTAACAAATTTATAAGCAAACAAAGTTAGTGAGTTCGTCTTGTCTTATTGCGCTTATACCTAATGAACTTTGAGTCAGAATTTCATGTGTGGTTTGATCGACTACAAGTTTTTTGTTTCCAGAACTTGCTCGTGATCTTACTGAATCTACACAAGGTCATCTATGTTAGCCAATTCTATTTCGTAGATGAACCATTTCTCATAAAATTCCCTAATTGGCCATTTGAGCCTTATAAGCCTGTTTTTGTTGATGAGCCAATATTCGAATAAAAATCCTTGCTTCATTGTAATAATGAACATTGAAGAAAATTAATTATTTTGTATCATTAGTTGAGATGGAGGTATAGGGGAGGAATTTGAGGAAAAAGAATTATGTTTTAAAAAATGAAAATCGTGTTGAAAAATGAGAAAATAAAGAGAAGAAAATTTTTAAGAAAGAAAGAGAAGACGGGAGGAAAAATGAATAAAAGAAAGGTGTTGTAAGAAAATATGTCAAAATTGCGTTTCTAAATAGAGATATTGAAGAAAAAGATTTGTATAGAACAATCTCTCAAGGGTTTATAGCACCTGACCAAAAGAATAAAAGCATGTAATTGGTCGAGTCTCAATATGGATTGAAACATCCATCACTACAATGACGCTTAAAATTTGACAATGTGAATTGTAATGTTACAATGTAAGTGTCTCAGTGCACGTCATGGAGGTATGGTTCAAAGTTCTGCGCTACTAATCTGTTTGTGTACTCAATAGTGTTGAATATGGAAGATTCAATTTTTATACTTTAATACATCTTGAGAACTGAGCTTTTGTATTCATTCTGTATTAGGCTATTTTCGCTCGTGTGATGGTCGTTGGAATTATGTATGGTCAATGTAGCTTGATCGGGTCGAACAAGTTACACAATCAAGTATTGTGTAATACTCCATCCGTCCCCAAATAAGAGTCGCTAATTTCCTTTTTGGGCCGTCCCCAATTAAGAGTCACTCTTCATTTTTACCATAAATGGTAGTAGGTCCCACATTCCACTAACTCACTCCACTCACATTTTATTATAAAATCAATATAAAAAAGTGGGTCTCACATTCCACTAACTTTTTCAACCAACTTTTCTTTACATTTCTTAAAACTCGTACCCGGTCAAACAACGACTCCTATTAGGGGACGTGGGGAGTACCAATTAGGATGAGAAACTTCTATCAACCCAATTGTAAAGCTAGTCATGATGGCAGATTATGAATTTGCATATACTCAGTGATGATGGCAGATTATGAATTTGCATATACTCAGAACCACAAGTATAATGACATGCCATACCTTATTTCGGTACACTGTACTTGGTATGCCATACCTTATTTCAGTATATCGAAATACGGTATGGTATACCGCATAAACAGTATGGTAACGGTATCGAAAATTTTCATACCGAATTTTCGGTATATCGCAATACCGAAATACGGTATGGTATACCACATAAACAGTATGGTAACGGTATAAAAAATTCTTATACCGAATTTGCGGTATACCGAAAAATTCGGTAAGGTATAGCTATAACATTTGATCATACCGCAATTTAAGGTACGGTGTGCGGTACGGCACCCCTATAGAGGCTATACTCCAGCAGGTCCCACGTACGTCTTACCTGTAAATAGTGGTAGACATTTAATGCAATCTTTACCATTTTTTTTGCATAACTCATACTATCATATGAAAGCTCAACATCACTTCATTCTTGAAGTTCTGTCCTCGTCACTTCTAGTTTACCAGAGTTCATTTTGTCTGTGGTGCTGCAATAAGCAAGATGAAGCTATTTTATTTTTGAAGACGATCCTACAAACCTGAACCGAGAGCACTATAAGAGAATAACTCATCTTACGAAATGGAACCTTCATCGATTTAGCTATTTTACGATTTCTATTTGCTTTCATTGTATTTTCAATTTTGTGGTCCATTTTTGTGTTCTTTTCTATTTTAGATTGTATTACACCCAACAACTACTTTTGTGCCTAGATCCTTAGGCCATTAGCAGTAGTGTAATATAAACATGCCCTAAAAAAACATCCATCCTCATTTTTTCTAGGCCATGTCAGCATTTTACCAGCATAAGGAGTAGTCTTGTGTCTTTTAATTCCATACTTGGAGCACAAAGCATCCATTTGTGAATTGCAAAACTCAAGACCATTACCAGTTTTGATGACCTTGATGGTCTTTCCAGATTGGATTTCAACAAGATTTTTCCATGTCAAATATTTTTCAAAGATTTTAGACTTTTGTTTCAAAAGAAAAGACCACACCTTTCTAGAAAAGTCATCAATAACAGACAGAAAATACAGACTCTGAATGAGTTGAAACCGAGGCTGAACCCCACACATCCATGTATAGGTATTCTAACACACTATGACTAATATTCTCAGTCACATGTGTAGGGAATGAGACTCTATGTTGCTTGCGCAAAACACTAAGTACTATTTTGAACATCATTTTCAGACAAAAGCTAATTTTTCTTCAAAATATTAAGACCCTTTTCACTGATGTGACAAAGTCTATTATGCCATAACATGGTTTTATCAACATTGACCACATTAGCAAGATTATTCATACAGGCCAAAGACTAAGCAAAACAAACATAGAGATTGCACTTCTTCATAGCTTTAAACTAGCACATAGCACCTTTACAAAATTTTATAACACCCTGCTCATCATGCTCTAAACAGGTACAAGAAAGCAGGTTGTAGCACAAATCACACATATCTCACATCCTTCAAATTGAGCACATAACCATTGTTGAATTTCAAACACACAAAGCCAATGCCAAGAATTGAACACTTCTTGTCATTAGCCATAGACACATAGGTATTTTCCACTGGTTTGAAATCAGAAAACACATATTTGAAAGGATAGATATGATAGGTGCATCCTGAATCAATTAACTAGTGATCCTCTGTAAAAGAACAGCCAGGAGTTACAGAAAGAATATCATGAGTCATGAAGCAAACATCTTCAGAGTCATTATTCTTAGCCAGGTTAGCAATTGAATCCAACTGATTATTATTGTTCTTCTACTTTTTTAGGGTTAGGACATTCCTTTTTATAGTGGACATCCTCACCAAAGTTAAAACATTTTCTATTAGCTTTTGGATTCTTGCTTTTAGACTTGGGCCTACTCCCCCACTTCTTCTTACCATTACCATTAGAGTTACTGTCCTCATTACCCCCTCTTGATTTTGATCTACCTTTAACATTCTAGGCTTTTGACTGAGCAATTTTTAAAGCCAAATTTTCTTTAATCTCTATTTCTTTTGACTTCAAAGAACTTATGATCAAATCAAGATGAGCACTATCCCTGCCATACTTGATAGTAGCTTTGACATCACTATAAGTACCAGGGATAGAGTTCATGAGAGAAATAATAGTATACTCATCTATGGTCTTATCACTAGACCTCTTGATGTCTTGCACCAGTTTTTGAAAGACATCATGATTGTCATATATATCTTTAGAAAGATCCAGTTTGAACTTAAACAACTTTTCAGACAAATACTGTTGGGGTTACCGCAGCGGAAGACACGGAAAACTAACAGTTCCTTACAGATCTATTTAGGTGATTATGTATTCGATTCCAATTTCATGCAATTAATCTAGATCTATAGATAAAACACATCAAAACACACATAAACAAGCTTATTTGATGTAGATCTTGATTGTTACCTTTTATCCATTGAAGGATTGACGTTGCTTGCTGAATCTCCCGGTAATCCTAGTATTCTTGACCACGAATCTTTCATTCTATTCCACGTCCTTGATTATTCATCTAGTGGGCGGATCTTAAGAATCAATAATAGTGATATGAGATCTTGGGAGACCAACACAAAACATGAGATTGTCTTGATCTAATCCTATGAATTAGTATAGAACAAGAACAAGAACCAAAAACCCTAATCTCCCTATGGCAAGTGCACAAAAACCAATGCAAGAGGGAGAGAGAAAAGACAAGTGAATGGCGGCTAGGGGTTAGGAGGAGTGTGATGTGAATTGTGTATTGTGTACTAGGGTTTCCACATCCCTTCACTGTTTATAAGATGGACTTGTTTGGCTAGGAATTGTGATCCATGGAATGATTACATGTTGGGCTAGCCCATTAGACAATAAACTTATTAAATCAATGAACCCATATTTAATATATTATCCAATGAAATATTATTTTATTCCACTAAAAATAATATTGAACTCTCATCTAAATCACCAAATTACGAAGAACTTGGGTTCCATTTTAATTTATAATATTTCTCGTGTTTAAGATTATCTTAATCCATTAATTTAATTATTTGTCTACTATGTGACTTGAATTAAATTAATTCTCCAAAGAGTTTTTCTAGTTTGAAACTTTATTTATTATTCATGGAATAAAATTCCAACTGTGCGTTTTTTGAATAATAAATTCTTTTTTCAAACACCTCTTGGGGATGAATCATACCACACTGGGCATGCGAATTTTATGAAATAATATTCTAATATTTTCATGTTATTCAATTACTACCACCCAAGATATGATGATTAAGTTAAGAAAAACTCGCACATATTGATAAGTCAAAGCAATGTTTGATTAAATAAACAATATCAATATTTTCATAGACTAAGAAATAGTACTCCCTCCGTTCCGCGGTAGTTGAGTCATTTCATTTTCTACACTCATTTTAGAAAAATGATAATAAATAGTCAAAGTAGAGTACTAAATTTTCTGAAATATATTATTTCAGTAGATAGCAATAAATAATATATTTCGTGTTGATCCTTTCAGTGCTTTACCACACTAGTGTTACTAATCTCTTCTTAGGTAAGAGAGAATTATCACAAACACTACAACCATACCAATAGGTATCCAAGGCCTATCTAGGTTGCGAACTCGTTTTTATTCTTACTAGATCCGGTCAAGTCCCCTATTGAAGAATCCATGAGAAATCATCAGATTCCCCTACTTTAACCTTCTTAGTAAGAAGTCGTGGACTTGTTTATTTATATTTCAATAAATAAACCATTATATTATATTATTTATTCTCATAATTAGGTAAACAAGTGGACGTGGCGTTTCTCGTATACATGCACAAACTGACTATACGAAGGAATGTACGCTCGAAGTATCTTTTAGTATACAAACCCCAACAAATACATTCTGGAAGACATAGAAGTTTCAGTGTAGAGAGTGTCTAGTTTTGTTCACAACTTAGAGGTAGACTCAATAGATCCAACATTTCTAATCACATAATCTGAAAGGTTGAGAATTATAGTGGACCTAGCTAATTCATTCATTTCAACAACCTTATCTTCAGGCTCAGTATCAGGAATAGTTCCATCTACAACCTTAAACACTTTTTGCTGAACCAAAATACATTTTTGTTTCTGTGTCCGGATAACAAAATCATTTTTGCCATTGAAAGACACAATTCCAACAGGCTGAGACATTTTTTAGAAGATTTTTACACACCCAAAAGAGAAAACACACCCAGCAACAAAATAGGCCCTGCACAGAACCTTGCTATCACAAAAGGTGGTCCTAAAGGAAGACAAGACATAGAAACCACTAGTGACAGACATGCAAGGATTTTCCTAAGCTATGACAACACAGATAGCAAATACAACACCTAAAATCGCACTCACAAGCATGCACACGCATGTAGTCAGACTAAAAAAATGTTCAAAATTGAAGGACAACAACTTCAAGAAGCATGTCCTAACAGAGATTCTCCCTATCTGTCACGAGAACCCCGAAAAGAGGATTTCCCAGTTCGCAAGCACTCACTGAATGAGGGTGCAGGGGGTCACTCAAGGCTGTTAACAACACTGGGTGCATAGGTAAGTTTCTCAGATGGCAGTGTACTCACTGACACACATTTCAGCTAACAAGTAAAACACCAGAAAACCACACAGCGGAACAAAAAACAAGAAAACAGCATGAGCAAGTAAAGAAGCAATAAAAAAGGCTAGAAAACAAGAGCAGATAACCTAGATTGCGGCCAGCGATATCTACTAGCACAGAAGCCCAAACCTAGAACTAGAAAGCAGTAAAAGGGTAAGGGTGTTAGAGTTTAGTATACTGAAAGCATCTTTCGAATGCTTGTATATGTAATAACTCTTTTATCCATTTGTTACCATTTTATGAGAAATAATATTTTGTTACAATGTATTTTGCTTATGTATTGCTTATGTATTTATGAGATGTTGAAATGCGTTTTCCATTTAAATACATAGTTTAAGCAAAATGAGTCTAAGTCTTCTACATAGTAGACGAGTTGTGAGCGGCGTTCACAGTAGGTAACTTGTCAGTTCATGCAGAAGAAAAAACTGTTTCACAACCTAGATAGGCTTTGACTACCTATCGTGAAAGGTTGCGACGTCAGTCCGAAAGTTTCCTTACCTAAGGAAATGAACGACGTCGGTGTGGTATAGCACTGAAAGGATCAAACAGTGAGATAAGTCTTTCTTGGCTATTTACTGAAAGACGAGGTCTCGGTGATTGTCGTTTCTTAATCATTGTTGACATAACATTGAGCATACGATATTAATTGAAAACTACTTTGACTTATCAAATGGTGAGGGAATTTCGTTGCCCAAGAATCCTGATAGATTGGGTAATGATCATTAATGTCTAAGTGGTGCTAGTATTGTTATTGCAATGAATCGTGTGCTGGGAGAGGCCAGTATGATAATATCCTCAAGAGGTGTTTAGGAAAATGTTTTATTATTCAGAAAACTGGCTAGTTGGAATTTATTCCATGAATAATAAATAATGTTTCTAAACTAGACCACTCTTGGAAAAAGAAATTAATTAATAATAGTCAGATAGCAGACTTGATATTAATTAATGGATATTTATATCTTTAACACGAGAAATGATTTAATTAAAGAGGAAGTCCCAGAATACTCGTAATTTCGGTTTGGACGGGCAGTCAATATTATATCTATAGTGGATGATAATAATATTTAAGTTTGGGCTTGAATTAAATTGATTTTAATTTAATTAGTGAAAGCCTGAACTGTGGCCCAATCCAATCCTCCACAGATCTCTGGTCTGGCCCAAAATAATTAACTTATTATAAAAGGGAGAAGAAGAGAAGGCAGATTAATTAATTCTCCCGTAAAAATTTCGATCTCTACATTCTGTAGAGAGAAAAATATCGTTTTTTTAGGGTTCTTCCGTAGAGATTTCTGTCTTCAATTCTTCTCCAGCTTTTGAGGATTTGACAAGCTTTTCCCACACAAAGGTCAACTCCGAGTTAAAGGGAACAGATCAGAAGATCCGTGGTAGAGACGATTGAAGAAGGAGTTCGAATTCAATTACTTGAATTCATACGGTAAATCGTTGTATTTAATTGCATATATATTCAATATGATATGTGATTATATGTTTATAAACAAGTTTCTAGTTTACAATCGGATGAAAGCATGTTTAGATGTAAATCGTTCAATCAAACTAAATGTTTTCCGCTGCAAAACCAACAATTGGTATCAGAGCCGGTTTTTAGGCTCTGATTGTTTGATTTACTACGTGCTTTGATTGTATGAATAGCATGTTTAATGTTTTCAATGCATGTTTAAGTGTTCTTTTATATTCTTTATCGAATTGCTGACTATGAACATGTGGAAACATTCATCATACGGGTTCTTCAACCTCGAGCAGCCGGCGTTCGCCCCAGGGCTGCACGTGACCCCTGAACAGCTCCAAAACTTTGCTTAATGGAGACTTGGTTGTGTCCCACGGTTTCCAACCTAGGGCTGGACAACCATATCTTTAAATATTCAAGCCACGATCTAACCGATCTCTTGAACAATGGACATTCGATAATTGGGTTTTTGTGATCACGAGCAGCCGGCGCTTGCGCCGGGGCTGCTCGTGACTGTTCGACAACCCATATCGTGACTGTTCAGAGAAATTGAGTGGGTGCTGCGGGTTATACGCCGAGGGCAGCTCCGGATCACTCGTGTTTTGTCGACGGAAAGTTAGCTCCGTTTAGTCGACGACAATATTGACTATGTTGCGGCGCTAACTGGTTGACAATGAAGGAAGATCAGAGGGAGCCGAGGGTGCTGCTGGCTGGACTTCGCGTTCAGAGCAAGCGCCGGCAACTCCCATTGTGCTGGCTGTGTTTTACAGCCGAGAGCACTCTCTTCCGGCAAAAGAAAAATCACAACTGAGTTGATTGGTGGTCGGAGCCCCTGACCGAATCTATCTCGGCCAAGAGCAGTACCGGGACCGCTAACCAACGATAGTTTTCAATAATATCCGTCGGAGTTGCTGGCCGAGTTATCGGCGGAAAGCAGCACCGAGTTTTTCGTGAAGCCCGGCGGAGGTTATGATTTTTGCGTGATTTTTGGAAATGATTACGTGTTTGTTGAGATGAATCCTTAGGTCATGCGCAACAAGAGTAGTTTACGTGAATTGTTGGAACTGATTTACGAGAATTGTTGGAACTGATTTGCGTTAAATCTGACTACGTGTTTTGCGTGAATTTTATTATGGACTTGGTCAATGCTTTTAATCATTGCATGTAGTATTTAATTTGTATTGCCATGAAATACAAAGGCATGTTTTACGTGTATATAAAAGAGACACCTATGTCTCAATTAAAATTAATTTTGGTAATTTTGGATACACATCAAATGTTATCTAAAATTAAAATTAATTTATTGCATGGAATATCATTAAATTAATTTATTAAGATTTACATAGGTTTGAATATTTAATCAATATCTTAGGGATGTTGATAGATTATATCTATCTAGATATATCCTAGTTAGATTAGATTTGGTTGTTCAAATAAATCCTATAAATCTAGGATTTCATATTTTTTATGGAAGAAATAAATTGGAATTTAGTGTAGATTATATCCATAATATATACTTATCATGATATAAATATGTTTGAATTATAATCCTTATCTATAAGATATTGATAAATTTCATTTATCTAGAATATATCTTAAGATGATTTGGATAAGTATTTTTCAATTAAATCCTATTATATCTAGATTTCCTAAACCTAATGGAAAAGGATAAGTATTATAATTAATATTATTATTATTTAATAATAATCAATTAATATTAATTAAAGAAAATATTTGATTAATTATTTATAATTGATTAATTATTAAGTAATCAAATTATTTAATTATCTTAGTTTAATTTCATGGATTTAATAGAACTACCTATTAATTTGAAATTAATATAAGTGAACTCTCTGCCTAATTCACTTAAGTGATAATTAAAAGAAAAACCATACCTTAAAATGACTAAGCGATAATTACGATCCATGTCGTATATGGTCTCCAAAGAATTAGTCTATGTATGAAGCAGTTTCTAATATTAACGCGACTCACCTTAGTGGGAGCCTTAATCCTAAGAAATAGCAAGTTCATTGGTTAGACTTCTCAAAATAAAGTTCAATTTTATCTAGACGTGATTTCCAATATTATCGCGACCCACCTTAGTGGGAGCTTTAATCCTAAGAAATTGCAGAGTTCAGAAGATTAAATTAACTTGTGAGATAACTGTAGAATTTGGTTTGTAGCGTGCGACCTTCCCTAGAAGGAGTATCAATACGGAAACAAAATTCTTGGGGTGAATATTCAATGGTACAAGCTTAGGCAACGTTTGGCGGCCATGCCACCTTAGTGGTCTCTGGACTATTCGTCGATGTTGTGACCAGAATTTTGTTAAATATGAATCGTTTACTTGACCTCCCTAGAGGCGTACTTAATTCTATTTAACTGTTGTGAGAATCTAAACTGTTTAATGGTTTTTACTCTTTAGAATCTTACATAGTTTGTAACAATAAGCTATTCATTTTCTCAGCTAAATCCAAATCAAGATGTCATTCAATCCTCTTTCCGCTATTCTCAAAGAACACAAACTCGAAGGTCATAACTATATCGTATGGAAACAAAACTTGGATATCGTTCTCACTGCCGAAGAGTACAAATATGTGCTCACTACTGAATGTCCACCTGAACCTGCTGCAAATGCTTCTTGCAGTAGTGAAAGAAACATACAAAAAGTGGTGTAAAGCCAATGAGATGGCGAAGTGCTACATGTTGGCTTCTATGTCAACAGTACTTCAACATCAGCATCAAGGCATGAACACTGCTACTGAGATTATGAACAATCTTAATAACCGTTTTGGTACTCAGAATCGAGCGGCTAAATCTTTAGCCTTTCGGAGCATCATGACTAAGGTTATGAAGGAGGGCACATCTGTGAGGGACCATGTCCTCGAGATGATGAGCCACCTCAATCAAATTGAGGTTTTGGGAGGGATCATTGATCCCGAGTCCCAAGTAACTATAATCCTTCAGAGTTTGCCAGCTAGCTATCAGCAGTTCAAGCTCAATTTCGAGATGAACAAGAGGGCTTACACCCTAGCTGAACTGTTGACTGAGTTGCAGTCAGCGGAGGATCTTATGGTCCAAACAAAGGCTGCTATGATGAGTTCTAGGCCGTCTTCCTCAGGCTCTAAGCCAGGTAAGGGGAAGAGAAAGCCCAGAATGTTGTAGACCAAATATAGCTAAGGGCAAACAGAACGGGTGAAACACGAACAGAAAGCAAAGTGGCAAGTGTTTCAAATGCGGCGAAAAGGGGCATTGGAAGCGGATTGTCCCTAAGAAGGCCAATGGCTCAGGTATGCACCAAGCTTTCGTTGTTGAATATCACAGAAAAAACATTATCGGACCAACTCAAAATACGCACACGTTCGGATACTGACTTCTTCGACAATTCTTCCAGGACGGCTGAGGGGGTGTGCAGGCTTGAAGAAATCCAGTCAGCACCCGCGGAGCTTTGAAAGCACACGTAACATGCGGCAAATCAAATCGACGGTCCACGTCCCCATCTGCAACTTGCCACATACACACTCGATAGAAAACTGCCCAAAAAAGAAATCATCAAAAGCAGAATACCCACACAGATCATGCAAAGAAACCAAATTCCCAACATATAATCCTAGTTCCCACACAACTCAAGACTACACAATCAACTTCTTAAAACTGAAAAAAGTAGTGAATTAAGAAACTTATTTCCGGACACACGCCCGTTCCACTCAAATGAAACTACCAAAACCCCAATAAGAAGCGGCAAGGAAAACACATAGTATCTCATTATAAAACGATCCAACAAAGTACAGAACAAACCATACATAAGAGCAGAAAATACACACACCTTGAACGAAACCAGCAGAAAAATAACGGAGATGATCGAGAAAAATACCTGACATTGAAGAAGGCGACGCCATTTTTAATCCGAAGCATCGGCGAGGAAACTAGACACTAAAAACAGAAACCACGAAAGCTGATTCCACAGCTAAACATAAAACTGAGCTATAATCTGCTCAAACAAAAAAAACTAAATTTCCTTTCCAAAAACCTAGAAAACTCTCCAATTAAAACAGAGTTAGAGAAGATTTAGATGGAAATAAGGTAGTGAAGAAAATAGTGAGATAATCAACAAGTAAGAGAGGGATAAAATGGAGTTTTAGTGGAGGCCACACAAATGGAATTGCGTATGTGTTTGTGTACTCCACAATTCTTTTTTCCCGGTTTTATTTATTATTTTTATCTTTCTAATTCAGTATCTAAAATTTTAACGGCGCAAAACAAATTCACCTTTCTCTGTCAAATTTTTCAGGGACGGTGACGGTGACGGTGAGGTGACTGAGCACTAACCCTCCTCTTCCCCTTCCCCTTCCCCTTTCCCCTTCCCCTGTGTACGAAAAATCCAGAAAAAAAAAACCTCTCAGTCCATGCCAATACTTTCACAAAAATAAATTCGCGCAATTTGAAGTTAAATTCACTTCACTTATCATCAAGGATATGAGGTCGTAACATACATATTCTTCAAAATAAAAGATTTTTATCTATTTCCCTTTTTTTCTTACTAATATCACACCATGCAATACACGTCATTTATTATACACTAAAAATAGAAAATAAAATAAATTATTTATTAAAATTAGCTCATAAATATAGATTTAAATCTTTTTGGATATCCAATACAAAAAATGCAAATAAGCCTTAACAACATATAAAAATAAGAGTTGAGAGTGTGAGAGTGTATATATGGCAGTAAAATAATATAGTATTAATAGATTAAAGGGAAAAAAAACCATCAACCACAAAATCGAGTTTATGTTATTTCAAATTTGATCAAATCGAGTTTATGTTATTTCAGCTTTGATGGAAGGACAGAACAAAACCTAAAACCGAGATAGAATTCTGTCGTAAATAAAGTGAAGAATGTAATGAAAAATTACGTGGGAGAGTAGATTTATGACACCCAGATACCTATATATTTATAATGCAACAAAATCACTATGTAGCTATTCCAAAACCCTTTCACTTTCCTCTTCCAAAACACTTTTACTTCACCCCTTCCAAAACCCTTTCAATAGGCATCGGTCGGGTGTGAATCCCGCGTCGGCAACGCCCAGAAGGCATCCGCCGCTCGGCTCTCCCCTTCCAATAGGTGCCGATTGGAGCCCCTATTGTGAGTGGGCCTAAGATTGAATCTCATAACTTAATCTTAGATTAATAATCATATGATAATTAGTTATAGTCAACCCCTCCAACTAAAATAATTTCACAATTTAATCTTAGATTTATTATCCCATATAGTCATGGCAACCGTACAACAACTTAGACCAAGTTTATCGGTTGATGGAGGCCGACCTCCATGTCATTACACACTTAAAAAAAAAAATAGAATTGATGGTCTCCCTCTTTCTTTAACCACGGTCACACGGAGGCCAACCTCCAACCACTTGGTTGCCCATGTCATTTTATTCATTCAGCCAATGAGACTGTGTCAAATGGTATAATCTCATTGTATTTTTTAAAAAAGTTATATATCTTTCATATATACTATTCAAAAATTATAAAAATTATACCAAAATTCTTAATTTTTCATCCTCTAAAATATAGACCACATTTACTATAGTTTTGTATAAAAAATGTCATCTTTTCACCTCATATAATCTTTCTTCTTTAGTAATAATTTCAAGTATTTTTATTTGTTTATTTTTATAATTTTTATTTTGTCATTTATTGTGCTTTTTATAAATTTTATTGTGCAATAGTAATATTTCAAGTAATAATATCATTATTAAAAATGATAAAAATAAATATATAATGGTGTGGTTGGGTGGTCATTAATGATAAAACATCAAAAAATGTATGGTTGGGTTGAATATTGATAATGTGAAGGATATAGAAATTAATTAAATATTAAAAAAAATTGGATAGTTGGATTGGATTGAGTGGTTGCTGATAAACTTGTCTCATGCAAACAAAATGCTCATTCTTTCAACCAAATTGTCAACACCGACTCGTTTCAAGCCGAGGCTTTAATTCTTTTATTTCTAATTCAGAGTCTCACTTTCCTTAATATTTAACCGTGGAGGTCAAGCAAAATGAGGTAGTAAACTTCTTAGTCCTCTCATCTTGAAGTGATTGAAAATACTTTTGTTCCACTTAAGACGACAACACTTGATAATCCAACATTACGGCCCATTAAGTAAATATGATAGACAGCCATTCAGTAAATATAAATGGTTGTGGGTATTGTCTCTTGCATAAGAGATAAGTAAAATGTAGTGTAGGGCTCATGAATTGTTGAAGAGATTGATACAATTAAGACCAGTTACAGTTGTGTAGTATGTCCTAAATATATTTAATTTCATTAGAATATAAAATAAATAAATAAAATAAGAAATGAATAAATATTAAAATGTACTAAGATCCATAAATATTGTAAGAAAATATATGACTGAAACGCCAAGAGAGCGCGTGCTGAAAATGATAGAATATTGAATTGCAGACTAGTCAAGCATACTGACTAGACCAAACTGGTCAGGCAGATTCACTAGACCTATCTACGTGTCGTCAGACGCGCAATCCAAGGCTGCTTTCAAAAACCCTAACTCACAAATACTATTAATAGTATAGGGAAGTAAAGATCGAATCCCACAAGGATGGAGGCGAAAAGCATGTGTTCGGGACATTTTGGGAGGTTTTTGGCTGTTGCCACACAAATAAGTGGGTTAAGAATCTACTTGACTTGGCGGATAAAACAGGAACTCTACCTAACAGATCAACTAGACAGGCTACGCACGGAAATATGCATGAAAGACTAAGCATGAAACAAACATTCAAATCTGAATAAAGCAACCGGGAGCACCTGCAACCACAACTCATCTAGAAATTTCCTAAATAGGCAGACAAGTAAGAAAAGTAAGTGGGGACCATTTTCCTAAACTGGTTAGGCTGACAGAAAAGCTGTAAAAGCAAAAGCATAAAGCAGACTTGCAGATCTGAACATTAACTACCTCCTACTTCATCTTCTTCATGTAACTAAACAAAAACAAAGTAAAAAACAGAGCATTGAGACACCATTGATGCAGGAAAACAGAGCATGCTTCAAACAAAATGCGAACAAGAAATTTAAACTAAGAACTACTGGATCTACGCTAACTGGTTAACCAGAACGATGAACGAACAGAAACAAGCCATAATCATGCAGTTCCAGAACAGAGCAAAACTAAATCTAAAAGATCGAACACTAACTAACATGGATCTACGAAAATCAAATGCTAACAAGCATGGATCTATGAAATCAAATACAAATAAACTAGATCTAAGAGATTCTAACACTACCAATTGCGAAAGCATCCAACACAATAAAGCCTAACATCTCAAGATCTAACTACCAATTGCGAAAAGCATCCAACAAAACACAAATAAAGCTCAACTCCACCAGAATCTAACAAAAACTCCAACGTGAACTTCCATAACTTCAAATAAAAACAGATCTAAAACTTCCAAGAGACAAGATTCAACACCAACAACGAAATACTACGAAATTCTTGAGCTAAGATGTTCAAAACCACGGAAAAACGCTTAAAAAACAAAACTAGAGCAATTCAAAACAGGATGTAAGATTGTATCTTCACTCCATAGAGCGGTGGAACACGATTTCAGAACTAAGAACGGTCGGAATTAAGGATTTTCCCCCCTCTGAGCTAGAAGGCAGAGAGCTAGAAACTGAAGTTGGAAGTGGATTTGCAGCTAAGAACTATATCTAATGACTACTGTGTGTAGAATGTGAGCTCCCAAAGGCTGCTTTCTTCCTTCAATGTTGGCTCCTTTATATAGGGAGGCTTGAGGCCAATTCTCTAGGGTATGTCTTCCATGATTTGACATTTGTACTCTTAAAATAATGGGGTCTTCGAATTCTCTCTCATTTATCCTACTCCTTGCACTGCCTGCCTCTTCTGATAATTCTCCTTGACCAATTAGGCGGCTTTTCAGCATTTTCACTCCTTTTTGCTCAATCTGCGTTTGCTCGGTCAGTTTACTCGATCTACCTGATCCAGCAGCAACATGCACACTTAAACTCAAATTTTGTGCATGATCTCCCCCCCAAAGCACGTGAATTCACCCATAAATCAATGCATGAAACGAGCCTTATCAATGATGAATTGTAGATGTTGGTTCATAAATAAGTGAATGTGGTAAAGAGTGGAATGAAGATTGAGAAATAAACACTGCATTATGGATTGTATGAAAATCCCTATTTTAAAATCGAGCAACTTGAAAAATTAACTAAATAACTTAGTAGAAAGAGTGAGCTGAAATATATTGTAAAATGCATAATAAAATAGGCTCACCAGCTTAGTTTGGACGACTAATATATGACCGAGTGACTCAGTTGATTTAATTTAAATTGTTATTTGAAAATTTCCATCTGATTAAACAAGAAACGATTAATTTAAATATTAGAGCATTCATAATGCATGTCGCGCCAGCCATGTTGAGCGCCCTCGTAGAAGGAAGGGGGTGCGGCGGGGACTGTGATTGTGGGCAGAGAGGGCGCTGCTTGTCGCTCGTTAAAAGCGCGTGCCACAACCCTAGGGGGGTGATTTCGAGGTTGGAGGTCGAATTTTAATTTTTTTATTTCAAATTCAAAACATCATAAATGCAAAAACATTCACTTTCATTTTATTCCAAATCCACTTTCATTATGACAAAAGGATTAATCCCAACCACACGTTCTCATTCAACTACAATGAGCGAGACGAAATGGATAACTTTGTCCACTCTAGGGGCAGGAACGTTGAGAGGCCGGCAGAATGGGATCGAAGTCAATGCAGATGTTCTATCCCATTATCCATTGACAGGTCAAACGATAGTATTTACTAACTGTAGGCAGTGAATATAACGATGACTACGAGATTTGTAAGATGAAGGCGAGACCAATCCTGGGAAGGGGCAAAGTAAGAAGCCGACATTTGGGGATGGGCCGAAAAGGTACTGCCCGAAGGAATGTTTTGTTTTGGTGTTGTTCTACATCGATGCGTCAAAGACCTCATCCTTGTCAAAAACCAAAAGTTCTAAATGTTTTGGAAACAAGTTGCTAAGAAGTACGACACATGTATGCCCAATGATGCGCCTGAGCGTGATTGTGACATGCTAAGGAAGGTGGAAGCACTGGTCTCGAATGCAGAAAGACGTGATATAGAAAAAAAAGAGTGGAATGATAATGTACTCCCTCCGTCCCAAGGAAGATGACCCTTTTCTTGAGCGGCACGAGAATTTATGCAACTTTATTTTGTGTGTGACGTGAAGAGAGTAAAGTAAGAAAGATGAAATAAAGTAGAGAGAAATGTGTTTCTCCTTTTAGTAATGTGTCATCTTGGTTGGAATAAACCAAAAAGGAAAGTGAGTCATCTTCAAATGGGACGGGGGAAGTAGTATTTTGTACTCCCTCCATTCCATAGTAGTGGAGACGTTTCATTTTGGCACGCGATTTAAGAAAAATTGTGTTAAGTAAGTTAAATAAAGAAATAATATAGTAGGAAATGAAAAAGGTAGAGAGATGAAGAGAGAATAAAGTAAGAGAGTAAAGTAAAGAGAATAAATGTGTTGACTTTTGCTAGAAAAGGAAATGCCTCCACTATTATAGAAAGTACTAAATGACAAAATGACTTTACTACCGTGGGACGGAGAAAATAGTATTTCAAATTTATAATTATTTAAAATTAAAATAAATAAATATTGCAAATTAATAGTAAGCATGAAATTAAATTCAGGGACGGACTAATAAGGTACTAGTACTATTTTTCAAGGACAGATGGAGTATAAGAGAACGAGGGATATGACCTTTTATTGGAATTTTGTATGTCGGTGGAAATGCAATGTTTTAGAACCGCCCGGCTGGACTGCGAACTAGAAACAAATTTTTTTATTTTTTTCATCAAAGTTTTTAAAAAACCTGTTTTTTTCGTCAAAGTTTTAAAATTTGTTGTTGGTAGGGGTTAACTCATGACCTCTCTTCTAGTTAAAAAAACCTCTATCAGTCACCATAAGGGTTCATTAACAATTTGAAACATTAAATATTTTTATACATTAACCATTAAACTTTTTATCTACCTACATAAACTAATAATTCATTTTAATTTTATAACTCTTTAATATAATTGTTAATTATAATATACTATATAATTATCATCCTCTAAATTTTAAGGATACTTTACTTGCCACTTATACTATTATTATTACCATATAGGTTCATTATTTACTATAAATAAATAAATTTTTTATAATATATATTTAATTTATATACCCTAGCTATTGATATTAATGAATATTCTTTTCTAAACTAATTAATAATTCACATTTAACTATATAATATTATTTTACCAAATAAACTTTTGAAATTAATATAAATTTTATCTATTTTAATTACATGAACTATTAAATTTTTTTATCTACACTAACTAATATTAAATTTATATGTAACTAATTATCTATAAGGTTTAATGTTTTGTAATATATTATAAATTATATTTTATCATTTATAAAATTTATATAATTTTTATTATATATATTTGCAATTGTAAAATGGTTAGATAAATGGTTCAACTAGTCTGGTCGATTGAACCATGAATCAGTAGTTTCACAAGTTCGCTTATCGACCCGGTTTTTAAAACATGGTGAAATGGCATGGCTTGATGTAGGGGTGTCGAAACGGGTAGCGGGTAACGGGTAATCCGAACCCGACCCCGTTACCTGCCGAGTATCGGGTACCCGTTACCCAACGGAATCGGGAAACAGGGCGGGTCGGGTTATATAATTTTGGGTTTGCGGGTATAGGGGTAATCCCGATAGTCCCGAAAATACCCGATATACATATTGATATTTATAATTTTTTATTTTTTATTTTAATACTTGCTCTTCATGATGTAATTTTTTTAAGATTTTAATATTTAAAATATAATTTTTTATTAGTAATATATTATAAATGTATTTTTTAAGTTTTGAAGAATGATTGGTGAAACCGTGTGAAACTTTTATTACTTTAGACTTTTGGTTGAAGTTATTTACTTATTTATATTTATACTTTTGATTAAAGTAAGACATTGTTGCTTACTTTGTTAATTGTTTTCATATTTAGATTTTTGAATGGTAATTTGGAGTTTGGATTTTTTGGCATTGTAATTGAATTTGGATTACATATTTACTTTGCAGGTGGTATTTGTGCAGCTCATATGATTATTTAAAGTAGATATTTCAAAGATTACATGGCTTGATCTCAATTCTCAACAAAATTAAATAATAATAAACGTTTCAAGTGAGACTATTACATTCATCAAGTAGTATTTTTTAAAAAAGCATCTAAAATATACAAATAATATTTTAAAAAAAGAAGATTTCAAAAAAAAATGTTTCGGGTAGGGTACCCGAGGCGTCGGGTGCGGGATACCCGACTCGGGTATCAGGTAATACCCGACTAATGCGGGACGGATATTGGGACTAACTTTCGGCCAAAATCGGGTGCGGGTACCCGCGGGTACCCGTTTCGACACCCATAGCTTGATGTTGAAAGAGGGAAAAAAAAACACGTTTCTTTGGAAGTCGAGTTGCAACTACCACCCCAATTATAAATATAGTCCCAACAACCAAATCAGTCTACCTAAAAACAAAAGGTCATACTCCTTCACTTCATTCCAAAATTCATCATCAAAATTTCCCCAATTTTTACTCCATTAAATTTCCTCTCTCCCAACACTCGCCGGAATCCATGTATACGACCGCCGCACGCCTCTTCCTAATCCTCTCCCTGCTCTCCGCCGCTGCCGCTGCAGCCAATCCCCCCTCAGTCTACGAAGTTCTCCAATCCTACGGCTTCCCCGCCGGCCTCCTGCCGCAAGGAGTCACAAGCTACGAGCTCGACACCACCACCGGCAAATTCTCGGTGTCCCTGGGCGGCAGCTGCAGCTTCTCCATCAGCGGCTACGATCTCAAGTACAAGAGCACCATCACTGGCACCATCGCCAACAATAAGATAACAGATCTGAACGGGATCCAGGTGAAAATTCTGTTTTTCTGGATCAACATCATCGAGGTCACAAGCGACGGTGACGAATTACAGCTTTCTGTTGGAATAGCGTCGGCTAATTTTCCGGTGGATAATTTCTTCGAGTGTCCGCAATGTGGTTGTGGATTTGACTGTGTGACGAGGAAGGCTCGGGCTCTGCCGCTGGTTCAGTATGATTAGATTAGCGTCGCCGATTGCAGAACTCCGGCGTCAGGGGTTTTGCAGCAACTCGTCGTTTTCGGTGAGTAGTTGATGCATTTATGTTAGCTTCTACTAGTAATTTTGTAGTAATATTTAGTGCTCTTAACTTCCACTTTTTAAATTCCTATGAATAAAACTGACGCTTTAAGACTTACTATATGTATTAATTGTTATTCATGTTTTCTGAAAGTTTATTCTTCAATAAATGTGTTGTATTTGGCATATTCTTCCACATATAGCTCGATCTATTATTGTCCGTCCCAATTCAAAAATCTAAAGAAAAATGAAAAAAAGTAGCCTAATCTTATACATACCTCCGCCCCTCAATAAATGTCCTATTTTGATTCGATATGTATTTTAAAAAATGTAACAGAAAGTAGGTTGAAAGTTAATAAATGAGTTAGTGGAATGTGATGTTCATTACTAAAAATGATAAAAATGAAGTGGGACGATTAATATGGGGCGAACTAAAATAGAAAACTAAGACACATAATGAGGAACAAAAAGAGTAATAATTTTATGATCAAATATAAATGGAATGTGAAACGAAACTAAACTTTGATGGACAACTAAAATACTAAATGAAACTATTTGAATAATATGAAAGATGTAAAGATCAAACAAAATACTCCTCTGTCCTACCGAAGATGACTCATTTTTTTTAAGTATGTCTGATTGGTAGCGAAATTGTTTCGGATTTGATCAAGTTATATAGAAGATAACCGACCAAATGGATCAGTTAGCAAATGTCGTTGCCACTTAATCAAGGCGTTCTCGCTCTCACTCACCACTAATGTAATTTGTAACTCCCAAACTCGCACAACTTTAACAGTAAAGCGGCAAGAACGGGGTTGATCCCACAGAGAAACCGTGTATCTAGTGTGTGAGTAGTGAACAGGGTTCGACTGCTGCCACGCTTTAGTTTGAGAGTTTCTAAGCTACTGGATTTACGCTAGGCAAAATGTAACTATCTACTTGATCAAGCTACTCATCATGCTGACACAATTTAATGGATCAAGTAAGCGACAGGCGGAAATAAGATCTTAACTACCTAGGCATGCTACGAAAAAACACAAACACTTTGCCATTCAACATAATAAAGATTCGGACAATTAATCGAAGACTTAAAAGCGAAACTGAACTGGAATAGTAAACAAGATGACGAAAACAAAAACAACTTCAACTTTATAGCTCAGAACAGGTGCGGTGAACATACGGAATACAAAAGAATCTTATCTTTAACTATGGAATAAACTAAGCTATCAACTTCGGAAAAATAAGAAAGCGAGTAAAGCTGAAGGAGTTCTCGGTTGGAAACTTGGGACGGCCGCCGAACAGATATTGAGTATTCTGTTGCGCTCCCTTCGGTCGCTCCTCTCTCTAACTATTTCTTTTACTACGCTACCTTCTGGACGGGAAACTAAACTCAGAACTAAACTAGAACGAAAAAAAGGAAAATAAAAGAAGAAACTGATAAGGAGATTCTAAAAAGAAGATTCTTCATTATGGTGGCACCAGTGGCGGATCCAGGATTAAAAAACGGAGGAGGCGGAATAAAATAATAAATAATAAAATATTAAATATAATACTTCAATATGTTTTTTTAGATTTCTAGCATCTGTTAACCGAGACAACTGATTTCTACGGGTATCCATATCTTGAAAACGTTTCAAGATTCTTTCATTAGAAACACTAGCAAAGATGGATCTTTCATTGTATACTACCAAACTGTCATTCAACCACTCATCTCCCAATCTTATTCCGCAAGTCAGTCTTGACAATTTCATTGCTAAAGATACTTTTTCAACAGATGCAGTCGCTACAGGTAAGATCAATACCAACTCAATTAGACGATAAACCAACGGAAAAACTTTATCTTTCGTGGTTTCAATAATCTTCTGAGATAGGCTAGCCAAATCTTCAATACCATTCAATCGTGCATCTCTTCTCACAACATCAACAAAAGTTTCAAGTTGTTTAAACAATTCAGTATGTTGAGTCGATGTGAAGTCCTTTGGGTAAAGAGTAGCAAGATGAACAAGCTTATGAAACATTAAAAGCAGCGAAATCATTTTTTTGATCGAGGCATGCCATACAACTTAGCAAGTCTGTGGATGCCTCAGAGAAACGATTTTCCATCTCTTGTGTAAGTAAGTCGACGACCTAATTGACACACAAGAAAGATTAAATATCAAGATGATTCTATTTAGTAAATGAATAAGATATTAAATTTCAAATTACCTGAAAAAATATTCCAACGATTTTATGATGGTAGTTCTTGATGTTTGAACCATTTCTCTTACTAATCCGCTTTGGAGCATCATCATCCATGTTTGTTATTGAAATGTCATTTGCCCCACACAAATCATTCACTTCTTGCAAGAAAGTATCCCATCCAAATTCTCGAAATGATCTCAAGCTTTCTTTCACATTCTCTATCTAGAAAATCACATTTAAAATATCTTGATCTCTTTGTTGCAAGGTACAGGACAATGGTTGAATAACCCCCAACAAATGTTTCATCAACATAAGGATGAATACAAATTCAAAAGTCTCCATTTTTTGTACGAGACCTACAGCTTTGCCCCTTGTTTCATATTCTTCTCCATCAACAAGTACTTTTCAAGTACTTCGGTTACTGACTGCCACATATTTGCAAGACGAATCACGGTGACATAATGAGATCCCCATCGAGTATCACCCGGTCTCTTCAAAGAAGTTTCTTGATTTTGGCCTCTACCAGTACCGATTTCCCCATTCTCTATCATTTCAACTAGTCTATCGCGCTCAATTTATCGAATCATATCAGCCCTTTTGCAGGAAGAACCACATGTTGTGACAATCTAGATAAGATAACTGAAAAAATCACAAACATATTGATTTGTCTTGCACACGGCCACACATACCAATTGAAGTTGGTGGGCAAAACAATGGACATACCAAGCTGATGGATTTTCCTTTAAAATTAGTGCTTTCAATCCATTGCATTCACCTCGCATGTTTGATGCTCCATCGTATCCTTGGCCTCTCAATCTCGACAAAGGTAACTTAAACTTAGCAAATACGGAGTCAATTGCCTCTTTCAAACAAACTGATGTAGTTTTTTTTACATGAGCCAAAGCTAAAAACCTTTCAATTATCTGGCCATCCTTGTTCACAAATCTTATGACAATTACCATTTGCTCCTTTGTTGATCAATCACGTGACTCATCAACTAGGATTGAAAAGTGTCTGTCTCCAAGTTCTGTGGTTTCCACCGCACAAGCATTAGCCATATCTTTTTGGACTGATGGAGAAGTCATTTGGTTATTTCCAGGGGCATTTTTCAAAATCACTTTACCAACTTCATCATTCCTCAAACCATACCATTCTAATAGCTCAAGAAAATTACATTTGTTCAAAGACGTAGATGACTCGTCATGTCCCCTAAAAGGCAAACCTTGAATCAAAAGAAAACGAACTACATCAACAGTTGCAGTCAATCGAATTCGATATTCCTTTTCTTTTGTTGTCATACCTCTACTTACAACATAAGCCACACTTTGCCTTTGATTGACAAAATTTTCATATTCTATCCTTGCTTTGTTGTGTGCACTACTTTTATCCCCAACATGCGCCTTGAATTTTTCTAGTATTTTTTTCCAATTAGAAAAACCACAACTAGTGAAGGCTTCATCTCCCGGTGCCACATAACCACGCTTGAAAAGAAAACAGTAAAAACAATATGCGGCATGTTTCGCTTCACTATATTCTAGCCAATCATAATCTTTGTACCAAGCATCTCTAAAACTCCTATTATCTTTTCCTTGACGCGTTTTTTGAAAAATATTATCCTTTGGTTGACAAGGGCCTTTTGCTACATATTCTCTACGAATACGATCCCAGATATTCACACCATATTCTGCAATTGGTTTTCGCAAATCAGGATCAGCCTTGATTTCACTTTCATTTATATCATCATTCTCCATCAAATTTTCTTCAGCATTATGTGCTTCTAGTTCTTGACAAGAATCCAAAATTGTTGGTCTTTTTCCAAAATATTTCTCCATACCTAATGAAACAAAAAAAGGTATAATTATAAAATATTATAACAAAGTAACTATCATTTACTCACTTTATACTATCCATGGGACCACACTTTGTCATTAGCATTTACCACATGCCACATGGAACCCACCCAATGTTTTATATATACACCACTAACCACTTCGGCACTTCTCATTTTATAGCCATTCCAAATTTCCAATCTCTTTAAAATTCAAATGCAGCTGTTGTATTTTTTTTCCTATACCAAGTTTCAACTATGAGTTGCTGCTGCCTCTTTAATCTTCTAAGCTACTTTGTTTTCCTATTCCAAATGGAAAATATTTAATCTTTCCTCAATGGCTAAATGCCTAAATCTACAAATTCAAAGACATGAAATTGAATTTTAAAACACAACACACCTTCAAATTTATGAAATTATGCTTCTGGAATTTGAGAATGGTTGGGCTTCTTCTTGAGATGGAAATTGGAGAGGCAGCAGCCAGCAGGGGCGGACTTGTGGAGTTGTGGTTGTGGAGTCCGGAGGGTGGACGACACGGAGGAAATCAGAGCTTCGCTGGGAGCAGACTCGTCACTCCCTCCGCCAGAGCGTATGGAATTTGGGGATTTCTTTAGGGCTGAAGTTTATTCATTATTATTTTTTATTTATTAGAGTTTAATTTTATTGAAAAGGCAGATACGATTGGGCTTTTAGTACTTTTTTAATTGGGCTTGAGTTGAGTTTTAAAATTTTATTTTAATTAAGCTTGGGAATAATGGGTATTTTTTTTCGGTCAACAGGGCGACGTCGGAGACAACGAAGTGGGCGGATATGGAAATTATACATCCGAGATAAGGGAAAATTAGTCGCATGGAGGGGGTCGCCCCCCTCCTGCCCCCTGGATCCGCCAGTGGGTGGCACATCCTCTATTTATAAGTTCGCCGTAATGACCTCCAGATGGATAATGATCTCGGAAGAGGATATTCGCTCACGCTGTGACCGAGCATCTCATCGATTGATACGTGCCTTTCTTCTAGAATGACGTCACTCCTCAATAACAGAATGATGACTCAGCTCTGTCCTTGCGTATTGCGTTTCAGCACGTGTTCCCTTGTAGAACGTCGTCCTTGATAACAGAATGATGATCATCATCCAGCTCATTAGCCTCACGTGTCCTTCTTCTAGAATGCAGTGGTCCCCGCCTAACTGCTTGATCACCCCCTTGATCATTTCACCCGATTTTTGGCCTTTTTCGCCTTTTGTACCAACTTGATCAGCTTGGCCTTGTTGCCTTGGTCAATCGGCATTCCTGCACAATTAACACTTGCTTTGCGCGATAAACTGATCAAGTATCATACATTTTACCCCCTAAACCGATGCATGAAATAGGCCTTATCAATGTCACACTCGTGATTATCCATTGCAAATTCTTTTATCTATTTTATTCTATCTTTCTTATTTAATTCTCTTCATCTAACACACAAAATAAAATTATGCCACCCAAGAAAATGGCCATCTTTCTTGGGATTAACACACAAAATAAAATTATGCCACCCAAGAAAATGGTCATCTTTCTTGGGATGAATGTATATAAAATAGTGAATAATAAAATAAATGATGTAAAGATCACTCGTATGTTTTTTTGTTACATAAATAAAAAAATTTGTCAATAGCGCCAGTTCCAAAGCAGAAAATGCGACTGAGTTTTTTATCTTCACATGCTAGCACATGTTTTCACGTTACAACCACGAAACTTTGGGTCGAGATCGTAAACATGCATACAAATTTGATAGTTTGGGTATTTCATTGATATTATCCATAGTTTAGGATAACTTATTTGGCATTCAATGCACAGTTTGATCAATATTTATCCAAAATAAATTATCCCCTTCAAATTGGATATGCTATTTTATCCTTGTTTTGAGTTTGACCTTGCTTTTGTAATAATCGTAACCAAGTTAATAAAATGAACATTTAAGCTGGACTGAGGAATAAAAACAAATACAAAGGAATAACTATCTCATTATCATATAGTAGTACTAGTTTTCTTGTTTTTGGACATTGAAGAATAAAATCAAACATGATCAATGGGTTTAGTATACATTACCCATGAGGCCATGAGTATGCTGTGTTGATTCTGGATTACAAGAAAACTAACCGGGTGTAATATAATCCAAAAGAAGGAATACAAAAAGAAGACTGAAACGAAATTACAATAACAAAATTGAAACAGTAAATCGAAAATGTAGTAATAAGCCGAGTCGAGGAGACCTCTTTCCGCAAGACGAGATACGTCTCGGTAGTGCTCTCGGATTGACGTGTCGTCCCCAAAGATAAAATGGCTTTCATCTTTGACGAAGTAGCACCGCTATCAGCAGAGCTCTGACAAATTGGATGGAGGTGAAGGCAGAGCTTCGACAGAAGAACAATGTAAAAGAGAGAGAGAGCTTATGATGCAGAATGCTTTGTATTGTGTGTATTATGCATGATATGGCTAGCCTATTTATAGGCTTAGTCCATTGCAGGGGTGAACACAACCTTGATGGCTATCATCATTGCGAGCCTGTAACCGTCGGGCGTTACAAGCCGTTACGGGAGCTGGAGAGACTGATCTTAGACGGACGTATCGAGACACACTGCGCGTTTATGTTCGCTCACGACGTTAACTTCATCACATGTCAGCCATGTTGGTTTCACTGCGTCATACTGAGGAGTTGTCATCTCACTTGGTTCACTAACGTGGAAGCGTTGGTGGTCTTAAAAGAGTTAGACTAGCATCGGGCCAAGTCCAAGTCCACGGCCACAAGCACGTGGCACGTGGCCGCAGCGGCGGAGTGCAAGTGTGGGCTCTACATCCCATCTTAGTCTACTATAATTATTACATGTAATAACTCTTTTTATTACTCCCTTCGTCCCCCATTAATTGTCCACTTTTGTTCGGGCATGAGTTTTAAGAAATGTAAAGGAAAGTATGCTAAAAAGTTAGTGGAATATGAGTCCCACTTTTATTCATTGGTTTTATAATAAAATGCGAGTGGAATAAGTTAGTGGATTGTGGAACCTACTCACTATTTATGGTAAAAGTGAAAGTGGACAATTAATGGGGGACGGACGAAAACGACAAAAGTGGACAATTAATGGGGGACAGAGGGAGTACTAAATTAATAAGGTTGTCACTTCCAATGTGGGATAAATAACTCTCTTAAATAATCTCATAGTTTTCGCATAGCTCATTTAATTAGCTCGCAATATTGTCCAACTTTAATCCATTATTTCTCACTCGCCGGGAATCAGATTTGAGATAATGAATATACCACGATCATCTACTCCGAACGTAGATCGACGCTATATCATTTAATTTCACAAAATTAAATGTTTCGTTAAATTTATTCTTGGTCAAAACCCTTTGACCGGGCACACGATTCCAACATGCTGCTAAACATGATTTAACTATAAAGGCTTGACGGAGGATGGGACCAGAGTACTTTTTCGATATTTACATCAGCACAAATAATTGAGTGACAAATAATAAAAGAGTGGTGACAATAACTAGAGATATATATGATCATTTGTTAAAAGTAGCATCGACATTGAAAAAGCCTACATGATCATGAATACTTTTAATATCAACTACTTCGTACTATGCATATATGACATATTTATTTTTCAAAATAATCAAAATTTTGAAAATGATTTATTATGAATAAAAAGAATAAGAATAATAATAACTATTAGGAGATTTTTTTATTGCAAAGTGTGTGAAACAAAAAAAATAAAGTGCGTATAATTTAAAATCAATAGCTTGTGTATTTGCAAAAATTGGAAGAATTGACAAAATTACAAGATGTGTGTATGGAAACATAAAATTAACATGAATTACCACTTTTGAGAGATTCGAACCCACATCTTTTAAAGGAAGGCGAGAATAACATCCGCTTGAGCTAAAAGGCATGTTTGTACATTTTGCAAAACTAATATATATAGGGGTGCATTACCCTCCTTATCATCCCCTAGTATAAAACATGGGGCTATTATAATCCATAGGATATATTAATCTGATGGCCTAGATTAATTATTAGTCGGTACATTATGTTAGTGTTTACCTACATTAAAGGGCAAATTAGTCATCAAATAATGAGGTGGTTCATTTTAAAAAATGCAGGTATGAGATTTATGGGATTTAATTCCAGCCATGATACAACTCCCCCCCCCCCCACTCTCTCTCTCACCATTCCTTCCACCTTCTCTCCTCCCTCATTAATTGTTATTCCTCAGAACCCTAACCGCTGCTTCACTCAACCTTCTCTCCTCCTCTCGACGCGTTTCTCAAGTCGTAGTCGACGGCGAATCAGTCCCCATCACGACGAGTTTCTCACGGTGTAGATGATGAAGAATCAGTTTAGACGACGTCGAATCGGTCGATTCTCTACATCTCCGACGGCGGTGTGAAAGGTAAAGCAAAAAATAAAAAAAATTCCTCAAATTTCAGTTTATTCTAAACTTCTAGAACCGTTATTTCATTATTTTTGTACATTATTTGATATCAATTTTGATTTGTATTGTAGTTTATGTTCAAGAGGGTTTGTCACTAATTGAGAGGGTTATTTGTGCTCTAAATTCAAGCTTTTGTAATTTTCTGTTACTTTGCAATTCTCATTCTGATCTGTACAATTTTTGAGTTTTGTGGATCCCAATATTTTGATTTGTACATGAATAAGTGTTGATTTTAGGCATAGTCTCGTGCTACATCTTGTAGGTAGTTCTCTACATCATATTTTTAGTACATTGTTCAAAAAAAAATGCAAACTACTATATACCAAAATCTGTACATTATTGCTGTTCTCATTGTACATTATTTTTGTTCATTATTTTCATGAAAAATGCTACATTAAGGGGTTATGTAATTACATTATTTTCCGTGCATTATGTTGCGAAGAAGTGCTACATTATATAGTCCCAGAAGTACATCATGTTCTGTTACATCATGTAGTTGGGTCTGTACATCATGTTCTATTACATTATTTAGCTATAGATGTACATTAACTGATACTGCATTGTATGTGTTTCCGAATAGGTTCAACGAGTGTAAGAATCGATTAAGAGGGCGACTTTGACGTTACCATGCCCGTTGCGTTAGCGCAACGACTGGCTTTAAAGATATTCAAAGATGTGCTACATTGTTATTGTGTTGTAGTATGCTATGTGGCTAAATTGTATTTTAATGTATATGTCACCTACTGAGTAATGTAGATTATAATTCGTTGCTTAAGGGGCAGAAGTTATATCCAATCCCCTAGTCCATGAGGCTAGGGTGTAGTACCAACCCAATAGCACAACGTTCAGTAAATGCAAGGAGCTAGAGTGGTTCTTGTAGAGTTCAATTATTTATTGTTTGGTGTAGTAGTCTTTGTTGTATTCTTACACTTATTAAGTTACATTATTTGCTTCTGATGTACAATACATTAAAACTATAGCTATATACATTACCAAAATGACTGAAACCAAATTGACCGAAAAATATACCTTAAACTACTACATTCGTACATTATTTAGTAACAAAAATATACATTACAATACTAAAACTTAGCCCCATGGATTGCAAAACCATTTGAGAAATGGATTTAACTTCCGCAACACATTAAACCCATTATAATATACATTAATGGGAATGGGGTATATACTTTAAACTACCATAATCGTACATTAAATTCAGTATGAATTCTTAGACGATAATTCAAAAATGAATTTTGATGTATGAGTTGGTAATATGCCCTAGTATCATGGATTGCTAAACCCTATGGAATGACTCTAACTCTCTTTCCTTGGGCAAGGTTTTGTCCGTGAGTCGGTACTATACCCTAGCCCCATAGATTGCTAAACCCTTCGGGAAATTGATTTAAAACAATGTCACATTATACATGCATACTTGTGCATGACTTCAAACATCCTTTACGTATACATCATGTAGCTATATATGTACATCATGTTTTATTATTACATTATTCATTCATATCCGTACATTAGTGTGTAGGGTTCATAGATTACAATACGATATTCGTGTATAAAAACCAATATCTCTACATTCATATCCATAATGCCATGTAGCAACATTGTTCACCTTCTTTAGTCCTTGCCTTCATGTATCAACAACCGACTTCAACTCTTGAGTACATTCGAGTACAACCAAAACTGTAAACAAAAAAAAATATATCATGTTAAGTTATGTACATTATTACACGATGTACCAATATCTCTACATCACGTTCTATTACATTATTAATTCATTTACTTACATTAATATCTGTATGAAACTAAAAACAGAATAATAAAAACATAAATTACAGAATAGTGTTGGTAATATACCCTAGCTAAAGTGATTGCTAAACCATTGGGAAATGGATTTATCTCCATGCCCTTGGTGAAGTTTTCTTTAATCAGTGAGTAATACTACTCGGCCTCATGGATTGCTAAATCCAAAGGGGATGGATTCAATAAAAAACTATGGAAAAATAAGTGCTCCATTACATTAAAACACTAGTTTTGTACATTACTAAGAAGGGCATATACATTCAGTTGCTATATCCGTACATCATGCTCTATTCCACTGTTAAGTCATTTTCATACATTAACGTGTGTGATTCATACATTAACAAACTGTATCTGTACATCAAATTTTGTATGAAACCAGAAACACAAAAGTAAAAACATAAATTACAGGAAACTGTTGGTGTTATGCCATAGCCAAATGGATTGGTAAACCCTTAGGGAATGGATTTATCTCCCTACCCTTGATGAAGTTTTCATTAATCAGTGGGTACTACAACCTAGCCCCATGGAGTGCTAAATCCTAAGGGAAAGGATTTTACATGAGGCAAACATAAAAATACATTGAAAACTACGTGCTGCAACTTCAGGCAATACCAAACAAGAACGACCGGAACATGACACATAAGAGATTTACTCAAAGCCAAACAAATTATGGTGGTCTCCCAACGTTCGGTTGATGAAATCCAGAAAACATCCAAAGCAATTCGATGAATCTAATAACTATTCACAAACATGCTTCAAAAAATAAATTACCTTATTCCATCGTTGATAACACAGGATGATATTATTGAAACTCACGAAGGTGATGAACAAATACAATTGTTCGAATTTTATGTAGCAATAACAGTAATTTACTTCTTCAAAATCGGCGCATAGAAGATTTTTGACGGTGTGGGTTTAGGTTTGATAATTAAGGAAAACTAATCTTCCAGAAAAATAAAAGACCGTGAATCATGGGTTGGCATAACTGACATTTTTTTTGCTGTTCCATCCATACCCTTTTTGATTTTTTAAATAATTTATTTAGTACCAAGTGGCAATCATATTAACCATCAGATCACACCCTATCAATGGAAGGAATTAGTTTTCCTTTTTAACAGTTTTCTTTACATTAATCTGAATACATCTATATATATATATATATATATATATAGGGTTTTGATATATGCAAAGCTCATTCTTAATACAAAAATGCAGAACCAAGCATACAAAGGTCATTTTTAAGTCATCATAAGCTTATTTTTACGTCATTATAGTAATGATGACATAAAATGATCTTAACATGATCTCAAACCCAAATTTTATAATATGACCTAAAACTAATTTATAATGACCCTCCGTGTTTTTATTTAATTATTGACCATTAGATTGCCAAATCTCATTGTCAGGATTTGGTCTGGATTTTGTATTGAAATCAATTTTTGTATTGATCATTTTCCTATATATATGGGAGCATTATGGTCCTATTGCCTCTATAGTGTTAAGTTTCAACTTAATATTAACCATTAGATTAAGATGTTTGACGGACTAGATGCTGAAGAGAGATCATGGTCCACGTTACATTATTAGTTAGAATTGGTACATTATAGGGGTAGAAATGTAAACAAATCATTAATATCACACGTTTCAAAACTGCAAGTCCAAATTAAGCGCGATTTTTGGGGAAACCGATTGATATTCCCTTCCCCAATATCTCTCTGTCATTCCAAAATCCTCTCCCCCAATTCCACTCTCATTCAAAACCCTAGCCACCGGAAAGAGACCAAAAAAACAGTTCTCCCCGACGTTCTCTCCGTGAAAAGCCTTCGACTCTATGTTTCTCAGTCGTTTCAGCCTTCGACTCTACGTTTCTCAGTCGTTCCAGCCTTCTTCGTCGTTGTATGATTGCTTTGGCAGTCCAGATTCGATGGAAACTGAACCAAAGCCCCGACGATTTCGGGTAAGTGATGAAGCTTCGACGTTTTTAGCAAAGTTTTTATGGTGGGTTTTTCTGTAAATCAGCACTTCGTGTTCATTGTTGTTAAGTTTTTTTTCTGTAAATCAACACTTCTGTTAATTTACAGTTTTTGGTTTGGTGATGGATTTCGATTTTATGTACATTATTCACACAAATTGGTACATTATTTCACTGTTATTTCATTTAGATAGATCAGTACATTAACTGATTCTGTTTTTATGTATCATGTTCTGTTACATCATGTAGCTAGATATTTACATCGTGTTCTATTACATTATTTAGCCAAAGATGTACATTAGTTGGTAATGTTGCGGTACATTAGATGTTGCTGTCATGGGACATTTTTTTCTGTACATTATTTTGATAGAAATGCTGCATTATGACGATCTATTTGTACATTACTTCACGATGATGTTCTATCCATTTCCTAAGGGGCAGAAGTTATATCCATTCCACTAGGGTTTAGTAGTCCGTGGGGCTAGGATGTAGTACCAACCCATTAGTACAACGTTCAATAAGGGCAGAGAGTCAGAGTCATTCCCATTATATTCATTATAATTGTAATGTGCGACTATAGTTATTTCATGTATATTTCTCTTACTAAGTAATGTACGAGGATAGTATTTTAATGTATGCTTTTATGATTTTGTTTGTGATCAGATGGGATACCATGATTCAAGAAACTCTCCAATGCTGAAAGATTTAGAGAATGACAAGGAGAAGCATAGGCAAGAGGAAATATTGACATTTTTAGTTTGTTTTCCAGATGTATTGTTTTTTATACTTGCTTTAAGACATACTCCCTTCGTCCCAATAAATATGCAACATTTGGTTTTCGGCACATGATTTTATGCAGTGTTGTTTTGTGAGTTAATAAAGAGTGAGTAAGGTAAGAGAGAATAAAAAGTAGAGATAGTGTTGTTTCCATTTTAGGAAACGTTTCATTTTTATTGGGACAACCCAAAAAAGAAAACGTTTCATTTGTAATGGGACAGAGGGAGTACATTATTTAGTAGTTAAGTATTACATTGTTTTGCAGTTATCCTACTTTATAATTTTATCCCTACTATTATTATGTTATAAATTTACATTACAATATACTTTTGACCCATGGATTGCTAAACCCAAATGGCATGTATTCAAGTTCCTTTCAACATTATTCTCTTCAATCTGTACATTATTCACTGATCCGAATGTACATTATTAGATACTATTAGTACATTATTTACTGTACCAAATCTTAAACACATTAAAAATGAAATTTAATTCATGTGGTGGTGCTATACCCTAGCCCCATAGATTGCTAAACCCTAGGGGAATGAATCAAACTTCCTGCGCTAGGTGAAGGTTTCGTTTGTGAGTGGGTACTACAACCTAGCCTCATGAACTGCTAAACCCAAAGAGCATGAATTCAAGTTCATTTCAACATTATTCTCTTTAATCTGTACATTATTCACTGATCCGTGCACATTATTAGATACTATTGGTACAATATTTACTGTACCAAATCTTAAACGCATTAAAAAATAAAATTTAATTCATGTGGTGGTGCTATAACCTAGCCCCATGGGTCGCTAAACCCAAATGGAATGATTCAAACTCTCTGCCCTTTGTGATGGTTCCGTTTGTGAGTGGGTACTGCAACCTAGCCCCATGGATTGCTAAACCCAAAGGGCATGAATTCAAGTTCCTTCAACATTATTCTCTTCAATCCGTACATTATTCACTGATCCGTGCACATTATTAGATACTATTGGTACATTATTTACTGTACCAAATCTTAAACACATTAAAAAATGAAATTTAATTCATGTGGTGGTGATATAACCTAGCCCCATGAGTTGATAAACCCAAGGGAAATGATTCAAACTCTCTGCGCTTGATGATGGTTTCGTTTGTGAGTGGGTACTACAACCTAGTCCCATGAATCGTTGAACCCAAAGGGTATGGATTCAACTCTCGTCAAACATTAAATACTTGCACAGATACATCATTTAGTATTACACATGTACATTAAAGGCCACTTGGCGTACATTATTTAGTTCTACTCAGGCTAAACATTATTCCCTGAAACACATACATAATTCAAAAATGAATTTTGATGTATGGATTAGTAATATGCCCTAGCCCTATGGATTGCTAAACCCTATGGGAATGGCTCTAACTCCCTTCCCGTAGTCAAGGTTTTGTTAGTGAGTCGGTACTATACCCTAGCCCCATGGATTGCTAAACCCTTTGG
This sequence comes from Salvia splendens, assembly GCF_004379255.2. NCBI lineage: Eukaryota > Viridiplantae > Streptophyta > Magnoliopsida > Lamiales > Lamiaceae > Salvia > Salvia splendens. The sequence goes on from NC_056038.1 coordinate 25,610,723, forward strand.
GGAATGAATTTAACTTCTGCCACACATTAAACCCATTGTAATCTACATTATTCAAAGATGGCATATACATTATACAACTATAATCGTACATTAATACAATCTACATTATACACTTAATATAGTACATTACTTGTCGAAAATTTACAAGCTGTAACTTACTAAAAGAAAACACAAAAATCTGTAAATGTCAGATGATTTCATGAAAATAAAACGACAATTGATGCAAAATAAAACTAAATACAAGAATGAACTAATGACAAACAAATACAGAAAACCATAGATGTCAATTACACGACTAATCAATAACTTTCTACCAAAATTTATCAATAATTCTCAAAATCGATGAACGAATTAATTAAATGACTTTCTTCCATTGTTGAAAAACCCGAAAGGAATCAAGGGACACCACCAGAATTCGGGTTTAGGCGAGAAACTACACCACCAGGTGTGTTCAATGTAGAAAATTGAGTCAGTTACGGGAGAGAGGAAAGGGAAATTATTGTGTAATCATGAACACAAAATCAGAATCAATATATTTGAATTATGCGTGAGAATTGAGGGAGAAATTAAAGGAAACTTCCATAACTGACTAAAATATGACTTCCTCAAAAGCCCTTTTTGATTTTTTTAAATATTTAAATTAATAACATGTGGCACTATTTTCGGTCACTAGATGATCAAATCGTGAGGCTGAGATTTAGTTGGAAGAATGAACCATATTTAAAAAGGGATATGAATGCATCCATATATATATATATATATATATATATATATATATATATAGTCAAAGTTTTGAATGGGGGTTCCATAGGACCCACAAGATCCCATGTAGATCTGCCAATGCAGGCAGGGAGAGCTGCCATGGTGGGTACTGGGTCCGGTTGGCCCATGCCTGGGTTGGTCTATGGCTTGATGAATACTTTGATTCTTGTCCTTTTATGAGGATAATCAGAGATATAATGTTTTCTTTGTTGACAATAGTAACAATTAAGATTTCTTTGTCTCATTTTGACATTTTTACGTTCTTTTGAATTGGCACAACAAGAGTCTTTCCTCAATATCTAATTCTGACTTGGTATACGTTCATTTCATCAAGTCTTGGATATCACATATTATACAACTCGTGATAATATACCACTTGTCGTGTTCTTAAGTTTTAGTCATCATAGAAGAGCTGTCATTTTTAATGTATCACTTTTGTATGATGAAGCAATAAAATAGTTTAGATGGTTGTTTGAAACATTTTTGTAGGCACACAAACACAAAAGACCTCTCATTGTCTTTACCTACCAGGATCAAGCTATTGCAAAAGGCTTGCATGAGGTAATGTCATAAACATTTCACGGGTTATGCACTTGGTATTTAATGCAAAATGGAATCAAACATCTGGAATTCTTATGTAGGACGGACCATGTTCCTTGACAGATTTTAAGAGGTGTATGTATGGCTTTGAGGAATAAACTAAGTTTGAGGAGGCTTGGAGCAACTTATTGACACAATTTAATCTTCAAGACAACACATGGTTGGAGCATATATATCGCATGGAGGCAAAAAGGGCACTTCACGCTTGGTGTGAGAAGCACACATTTTAGTGATAGTGTCAATTTTAGCATTAAGAATTGTAGGATGACCAACTTACACGTTGCTCACTCTTTTTAAGAATTTGGAGCGGGTTGTGGGGGATAAATGGTACAGTGAACTAAAGTGTGATATTGAGACACGCCAAAAGTTACCCAGATTGAGGTTAGAGAGTTATCCTATGTTACGACAATATGTTACGACAACTTCCTAAGGTCTATACTCCATTAGTTTTTTTTATCTCTTCCAGAATGAGTTTGGCTTATTTGCAGTTGCACACATAGAGCATAAAGATGAATCAGGATCATTAATTGAATATGTTATAGGACTGATTAATCATAATATTATGGATGGAAGGTGACCTATTATCCCAATACAAAGATGATTCATTGCAGTGGTCGAAAGTTTGAGATGGTTAGATTAATATGTTCACATTTTGTGAAAGTGTTTGATGCGTTAAAAGTGAAGTTACTTCTAGAGAATTCTATTCTTAAAAGGTGGACAAGAGAAGCTAAAGCTAGTGTAGTACATGACTATATAGGTAATAAAGTTAAAGAAAATTCTAAGTTACAAAGTACGAAGACTATGTCAAATACTTATAAGGTTGTCTAATGAAGTTTTTGTCTATCAATTCACTTTTTCCTTGGTGCATGAAACAATGTATGATTTATATAAAAAGGAAACAGAAATGCGTTAAACAAATGAAGATCAAGACATTAACAATGTGAATATCTTTTCAATGGTCTCTTCTATGATAGCATCAAAAGGATTTAAGAAAAAAATGGTGCAAAAGGATTCAAGAAAAAAATGATGCAAAAGGTTCAAAACGATTAAAGAGTTGGCTAGAACTTCAGCTACTATGAAGAAAAACAAACCATAAGGTACATGTAAGTACACATATTATACTTGTATATATTTAGAAAATAAGTTAATTAAATATACATTTAATATTATTGTAGGATGTTTGAGCACGGGGTCCGTTGCGTGTTGGAACTGCAATGATCTCTCGGTCCCATTGAGTTCCAACACCTCATTGCGTGCCAAGTAACAATTAAGTGAACTCCAAATGATCTCTCTATCCCGTGTTACTCGTAATTTCTAGTTCGACTCGTCCCAAACTACTTATACTATTTCTATTAAGTAAGAATTAAGGTATTTAAATAATATATTGTATTCCCTCCGTCCAAAAGTAGTTGAGTCGTTCCTTTTTACCGCCCATTTTGTAAAAATGATAATAAATAAGTTAAAGTGAAGAGACACTGAAGTAAGAGAAAGAATAATATAGATAAATTTCTTCTCTACATTATTCTCTCTTATATTACTCTGTCTCCACTTTAACTATTCCTATTAATTACTCTATCTTTCTTTAACTACTCCTATTAATTACTCTATCTTTCTCTTAAAAGTAGATTATACTATTTTTTATATTAAAAATAGATCAATTCTATTTAAGGAAACTTTTTTCTCTAAGGTGAGTCCCTTCTTCACTATCAATACTTCAATCACTTTTCATTATTTCTCTCTTAGTTTATCAATTATGCATTAAAACTCGTATCGTTTAAAAAATTAGTTATACTTAAATACCAATATACTTATACTAAAAATCAATCTCAAATTTATTGACTAAAATGAGTAACATGAGAGGAAATAATAATCTGAGTTGTGACGGGAGTAATACTTACCAACTTTTCTGCATATAAAAAAGAAGAATTCAATATATTTGTTGAGGATAAAATAATCCACCACAAGAAACAACACAACATACTTTTCGAAAAGTAGAAAACTAGTAAAGCAATGCAGTATTAAGGGTCATGCATCAAGCCACACGCCTCGCAGAAGGAAGCCGACGACATTCAGCAGCACAAAGCATTATTACAACAACAACAAAGTGAACACTTTGACATAGCCCATTAAACAGTGCACACATCAGATGACAAACTTGTAGAAATACCAAAACCCAGATTAGGAAAACCATTGATTTACAAGAAAGCCAAACCTTGTATGCACCACCAATCTGAAAACCAACCTAAACGAACAAATCAACACAGCGTGACTGGAACTGCATTACTATACTAGATCAATGTTTTATAGCACAAATTGTGTAACTATGACAAGGAAAGCAGATGATCACATCAAAATTCAATCTAATAATAAGCAGTCTCAGAAATATTAGAATGAAGACAGAACAAACAACACGAACTGATCCAAAAAAGTGGTTTCGTCCAAGCATAAAGGAACATGAAACTAATCTCCCTATATTTAATCTTCCTCCTCTCCCTCTTGCTCAGCAATGTTGAAGTAGCGAAGTTCGTACACGTTTCTTTCTTTGTTGGATGAAATCACGCGAAGCCAATCCCTCACATTGTGCTTCTTCAAGTATTTCTTAGTCAATACTTCAAATACCTGCATATCCACAAGATTCACAATCTTTTAATCGAAAATTAACTTACCAACCAATGAAAATGCAAATGCACATTTCAGTACAAACCGATGCAAAATAGCCCTATGGTTTCACGCTACATAACTAACATTTCATTCAACAAAACTGCAAATCTGTGGTAATTAAATCCCCTCTATTCCAATCAAGGCAATGCAGTTGTCAAAACCAGCAGTTGAATATATAAAGATTTAGCAATTGAAAATAAGTAATTTTAGCTCATTCTGTATTTCATTATCAGGTTATTCAAATAGGCCAATCTACACAATTGGAAAAAAAAATTATATTAGTTGATTCAGCATTTTAGTATCAGCTCATTCAAATAGCCAAATCCACAATATTACACATGAGCAAAACTTAATTAACACAGCTTTCGGAGAAAATGGAGATTTAGCAATTGAAAATAAGTAACTTTAGTTGATTCAGCATTTCATTATCAGATTATTCAAACAGGCCAATCTACACAATCGAAAAAAAAAATATTTTATTTGATTCAGCGTTTCAGTATCAGCTCATTCGAATAGCCAAATCGACAACATTACACATGAGCGAAACTTAATTAACACACCTTTTGGAGAAATTGGAATCAGCGGTGACGGTGATCTTGCTCTTGTCGCGGCTAACAGTAACGGAATCGCCGAGAGCACCAGCTTTGCCACCGACCTTAATTCTCTCCTGCAAAAACTTCTCCAGCGAAGCGATCTCCATGATCTTATCCTCCACCGGCTTCGAGCAATCGATAACGAAGGTAACGCCCTTCTTCTTCCCGCCCTTCACCGCCGCAGCCGCCGTGCCTTTGCTCATCTTCGCACAATTTTTCTTCGCCTACAAAAAATTAAGAGGAAACTTTCGGAATTACAACACAACGACGGATTAATATAGTGAAAACGGAAGAACTTTTCTGAAAACGGAGCGCATTTGCTTACAGGTGTTGAATCGAAGGGCTGAGTGTGTGAACTGTGCGTTGAGAAAGGGAGGAATACAGATAAACAGATATATTAGGGTTTCTGGAGTTTGTCGAAATGGGCTTTAGGTTTAAATTTTGGATCTGACTGGGATTGGAAATCCAGCAGGCTTCGTTTTTATGGACCATGAACCCATATTTTGGACAGTTTTTTTTTCTCTTTTTCAATAAAAACAAATTAAAGTTCAAAATTATAAATTTACTGCTACTTTTGGTTATAAATAATATAATTTGGTCTATACTGTAATTAATAAATTAAATTATATTCTGATTAAAAGGTTAATAAAAATGTAAATAAATAATATTAAAAAATTACTCTTTTCGTCCTATAAAAATATGTGCATGTTTCATTTCCGTATGTCCCATAAAAGTATGGGCATTTCCATTTATGTAAATTGTCTCAACTCATTTCCCATATACATCAATTTATTTACTATTACAACTTATACAACTATGGCTCATCATTACAACTCACTAAACACTAATAATAATGTGGGTCTCACTATCCACTAACACTACTTTAACTATCATTCTCTTCATATCTCTTACTTACCACTCATGCATTAATTTCAGTGCCATTTCAATTGCTCGTATTTTTATGAGACGGAGTATGTATTAGCCTTCTCCATTTCAGATAAAACCATTCCTTTTTTACATCGTTGTTGTTGAATTTAAACCAATTCATTTTCAAAGTTTATAAAATGTTTTAAAATATTGAATTTTAAAAATGGAAATAAGAAAAAGGAAATAAAAAATAAACTAAAAATGGAATTAAAAAAATTGAAGTTAAAAAATCTCAAAATAAAAAACAAACAACCATGCATATAACATGAGTCATACATTTCACTACCACACTCTAAGTAGTATTACACACTCAAATAATTTTTTTTAAACTGTTCCGTACTCAATTTGAACTCTTAATTAGTATTACACACTCAAATAATTTCCTTGAAACTGTTTCATACTCAACTTGAACTCTTAATCTCGGACGAAGAGAGTATATAGTTAGATTAGCTTTGTACAAACTTTAAATTGATAGACACAACATCATCAATTGGTGAAATTTTTCAAGACACTCAATTCATACAAAAATAAGTTGCAAACTTGTGAGTTGAGATTAATTGGGTGGAATCATGCCTGACCCCTTTGATATGGAACTACTTCACCAGCTCATTCCTTTTGTTTAAGTTGGTGTCCCAACATCATTTCATAACATTCGCTATAGAACTATGTAACACCTCAAATCATTCAACCAAAAAAATATCATAATTCAGATATGTTAAACCACAACCAGTTAAAACCATTTTTTCATGTCGTTTAGACCAACACTATGCAAAAATATCAACAGCAGAACTTGAATAATATATCAACAGTTAATAGTATCCACACAATTATTCATGTGTATCACATGATCATCATTACAAAATATCATGCCATGTTACTAATATGTTGCACCACAAAATATCATAATTCTTTGTAATTACTTACTTACAAAATACGTATTTCCATATAGTCACTTAATTTATTCACTTGCCAATTATTATTTATTCACACTCATTTTTATCTAATAAGTATAATACTTCCCACAATCTGTCTTACGGCCTATTTCCATATCCAAAGTCATGTATTCAATCGTTTATAACTTTATATCACATTCATTTCCACATTTCAAGGCGCATATAACAACCACCAACATTCTCAAATATCAAAATAGATATAGCCCCATTAAGTGCTTAGTGACAGACTAAGATACTCAGACCAAATCAGAAATAGAATCAGATACATACGGACGCAGATTTTTGTCCTCGAGAGGACTCTACACAGACCACCTATTTAGAGTGCAGCCAGATAATTAGACATATCAGACATCAGACGATCCTCGCTTCGGTTATCCAGAAGACGAGTGATCACAGATAATGCAACACTACTGTCCTATGGCATGCTAATTGTATCGAAGAGCACACTCAAGCACGGAGCATAAGCACAGCCAAGTATACTTTATCAACATATATCATTTATCACATTTACCTTTGTTAGGGTCGGCGTTCAAGAATTGATCCAGCATCAGCTCGACTTGAGCCGTTTTGAATTAGCCCAAAAACTAGTTGGAAGATTGGTTAAGTCAGCAAGAGATCGACTGATGTGATTTAGAGTTGAGGATGATTTAATCCTGAACGTTGGATTCCTTCTCAGTACAAGAGCATCTCCAGTGGGCGGACATCCCACTAGGACATCCACTAGGACATCCCAAAAACACCTCCTGCCACGTCACTAGGACTTCCCATCCCACTGCCACGTCACTAGGACATCCCCTCCTATGTCCGCCCTTCCCACTAGGACATCCTGCAATAAAAAAAATCACAATAATTAATTACGTAAAAAACGGAAATATAATTTTGACACGGAATACGGGAAAGCAAAATACGGGCAAAAATACATATCATAAAACATAAAAAAACATAGTTAGAAAAAAAAGCAAAATACATAGTCATTCAAAAAAAGAAAAATACATAATCCAATGGGCCCGGCTCACTCCGCGCTGTCCTCGTCGCCCGTGCCGCCCCCGTCAACCGTGCCGTCCACCGTCGCCCGTGCCGCCCCCGTCGTCCCCTCCGCTAAGCTCGGCGCCCATCATCTCCAATGGGGGGCATCCCCAAATCGCGCCGACATCCATCGATGACATCCTTCAGCATCCTCTTGTACAGCGGATCGGTCGTGCTATGCCACCTATGCATGGTCCGGACCAAGCTTGTCGTTAACTGCGCGCGAGGGCGAGGCGGTCGATATCTTCTTGGGGAGCAGGGGCCTCCGATTCAACCTCGAACGATCCGCTACCGCTGCTGGTTCCCCTAGCCCTCCGTTGCGCAGCCTTTTGCCCAACCGGGCGACAACGACGGCGAGAGTCTGATTGCGGTAGCGGGGACACTTCATCGGCTTCTGGGAGCTCGTGCGAACCAGCACTGCTGCTGTATTCACCGGAAGCGTTGATCTTCGTCCGCTTCGCCCAGCCCGATTCGACTCCCCCACAAAACTTTGGGGAATCCTTCACCACGAGAAAGGCCTCCCACTGGTCGAATTGTTTGAATTTCAAGGCTCTGTCAGGGTACTGAGCAAAGGCACGGTTCCGGACATCCTCCTCGGACATACCGCTGCTTGCCTGGCGGAGGTTGTTTGGTAGAGGCCAGCAAATCGACTAAGCTTAGGCCTCAACCGCTCCCACTGTTTCCGGCACTGTTCGGGAAGGCGACGCTTCGCACTAGCCGGTTTGTGTGTGTGGTAGGCTTCAGCGATCCGATGCCATAGTCTGTCAATATGCTGGTTGGCACCGACATAGGGATCCTCGACAATTGCAATCCAAGCCTTCGCAAGCGCGACGTTTTCCCACTGGCTCCAGATCGTCCTCTTTCCCGTCTCCTCATCCTCCTCCTCTGTCACCGTTCGTGAGGAAGACCCTGGGGCTTTCCCCTTGCCCTTGCCACGTCCCTTCCCCCTGCCCCCGCTCATATCATCGGGCGTCTGCCTGACTGGAGATATCCCCAACTCCTCAAAAGAGAAAGTGTCTATGCCGGTGAACTGAGTATCCGGAACATAAGTGGAAGGGGTATCAGTAGACTGCATATCCACAACCGGCCGATAGACATCGTCCGCTAGTGGTTCAGGGCCCCTGCCACCCCCCTCCCACATGCATCATCCCCCGGCATCATCCCCGGCATCATCCCCGCCATCATCCCCGGCATCATCCCCGGCATCATCCCACCCATCTGTCCCATCATATTTGGGGTCATGCCCCCCATCCCCATCCCCGGCATCATCATATTTGGGGTCATGCCCCCCATCCCGGCTGCCCTGGGCATCATACCACCCATACCGCCCATCTGTCCCATCCAATTGTACATATAAGGGGACATCATCCCACCCATCTGTCCCATTCCCGGTACTGTTGTCGCATTTCCGCTGGCGTTTCCCTCCAGGTCGATGGGAAACGCCGGAGTCTGCGACTCGCTCGTGGCCGGGGAGTTCCTATCGTTCTCCATTAAAAGTAGAAATGAAATTTGTAGTAAAAGAAGAGAGAAACTTGTTAACAACAAGTGGTGCAAATGAAATGAAGTTCAACGAGCCGTATATATAGGGTTTAAAAAAAATAAAAAAATTTCGGACGTCCGAGCGGGACGTCCGACCCTTGCCACAGTGGCGGACGTCCGCCCGCCCGTCGCAGGGACGTCCGAGGACACCCGACGTCCTCACGGGACGTCCGTATCCGACCCCAAATGCCACAATGGCGGACGTCCGGGTCGCCCGTCGCGACGTCTGACCGGATGTCCGACCGGACGTCCGCCACTGGAGATGCTCTTACCAATTGGGGAAAGGGCTTAAGAGCTCAATAATTCAACTCATTCGACACAAAGGAGAAAATTTGGGGAAAAGGAAGAAGAAGTGGAATTAAAGCTTGGAGCGGAGAGAGCTAGATATACTCAGCCGTTGCCGGTCTAAATCACATCGCATTTTGTGAGATTACTTCTTTCTTGGTTTTCGGTTTTGGTTCATGATTGTTGATGTACAGATCTTGCAAATAGTTTTGGGTGTTGAATAAAATCGAACATCGTTTTCTCGTGGATGTAGACTTATGTCGAACCATGTATTTCTGGTGTTGTGCATTCTGATTTTGCGTGTTTGGTTTAGATTTACACATTGTCATTTTGGTTCTTGATCAATAATTGGCGCCATCTGTGGGAACTCTTTTTTGGATTGTACCGATGGAAATGGTGCGATATGAAGCAGAGAAATTCAATGGCAGAAATGATTTTGGGCTATGGAGGATTAAGATGAAGACTCTCCTAGCCCATCAAGGATTGGACGCTGCTCTCAAACCTTTGGAGGCAGATCAGAAGCCGATAGAAAATCAGTTGGTAGCTATGAAGAAAGCTCACAGCGCGATCATTCTAAATCATGATGATAAAGTATTGAGGGAGGGTCTCAAGAGAAGAGACTGCTGCATCAATGTGGAAGAAACTTGAATAGCTTTACATGACAGTCTCTAGCCAACCAACTATACCTCAAGCAACGTTTATATTCGTTCAAGATATATGAAGATCGCAACATTTCTGAGCAGTTAGATCAGTTCAACAAATTGATTGATGATCTAGAGAACATAGACGCCAAAATGGAATATAAAGACAAGGCAATCGCCTTGCTCAATGCGCTTCCAAAGACCTTTGAGCAGCTTATGGATTCCATGCTGTATTGCAGGTAAAAGACTATCTCACTTCATGAAGTGCAGTCTGCAATAAAGACCGAGGATCTACAGAGATATGGGCCAGGAACAGGAGAAGCATCAGCCAAAGTTCTCAATGTCAAAAAATTTAAGGGCAAAGGTGTAAAGTTTCAGAAACCAAAGGATAAAGATGAAAAGAAAGAAACAAGATCATGCCACTAATGCAAGAAGCCCGGCCACCTAAAGAAGAATTAATTTTCTTGGAAAAGAAAGCAAAATGAAGAATCTCAAGCTCAAGGATCTTCTGATACAGCTCAAGAAGCAGAAGATGTACATGTTCTCAATGTGGCAGAGGTTGATATTGGAGCTAAGTGGATTGTTGATCTCGTGATGTAGCTTCCATATTTGCTCACACGGAGAATGGTTCGAGGAGATTCAACTAGCCCAAGGGTTTGTAGTGTTGGGAAATAATCAGACGTGCATGGTGCAGGGGATTGGGAAAATCAGACTCAGATTAGAGAATGGAGAAGTCAGAATCCTCACTGAAGTCAAATTGATCCCAGAAATCAAGAGATATCTGATATCTCTTGGTGTACAACAGTCAAAAGGCCGCGAGTTTAGATCTTAGGAGGGGAATCTTGAGATATACAAAAAATCTCAAGTGATCATGACAGCCATCAGGAATAGAAGTTTATATTATCTAGAAGCAATGGTTGTCCCAGGAGAAGTCCATGTCTCTCAAAAGCAGCAAGTTGAGGTATGTCACAGAATATTGGGTCACATTGGCCTTAAGGGATTGAAAATTGTTGAAAAGGAAGGTTTGATTCAATGCTCAGATATAAAAGCTTTTACAAAGTGTGAAGAGTGCATCACAGGAAAGGGAAAGAAATTACCATTCCCTAAAGGAAAGCACGTCTCCAAGGCCCCACTGGATTATGCTCACAGTGACTTATGGGGTCCTACACAGCCTCAGACAGCAGGTGGAGCAAAGTATTTCATGACAATTATAGATGACTACTCTAAGAAGTTGTGGGTCTTTGTACTAAAGGAGAAGTCAGACGCTTTCAGAAACTTCAACGAATGGCACACATTGGTAGAGAAGCATAAATGCAACACACTCAAATGCTTAAGGACTGACAATGGTCTTGAGTATTTGTCTAGTGAATTTGATGGTTTCTATAAAGCAAAGGAATCAGAAGACACAATACAGTGGCTAGGAATCCACAACAGAATGGTATGGCAGTTGGAAAGAGTAAGGTGTATGTTCTTGGCTTCTGCAGTTCCTAAGAGTTTTTGGGGTGAGGTTGTGATGACAGCTTCAAAAGTGATTAACAAATCTCCATTCTCAGTAATTGATTTTGATATTCCAGATAGGAGATGGTATGGAGAAGTGCCAGATTTTAGCAGATTGAAACCATTTGTAACACCCCATATCCGACCGTCTGCCAGCCGAATAGGTGATGTTATGAAAGAGGCATCCTAAAAAAATGACAATTTAAAATTTTCATTTTCTGAACCATTAAAAAACCAAATATTTATAAGATTTACAACCATAACGGAAATAATTTAGTATAATATTTAGTGCTAACACGCCATAACTAACAATTCAAAAGATCTATATTACAAACAGGCTCAGTGACCCACCAAGGATGCAGCGCCGAGACAGACATAGAGAAACATAGACTGGTACTCTCCAATGCAAACTAACCTATAGCGCACCCAACACTTTAATCAAAAATTCCCTATAAACTATAATCATGTAACAAAAAAAAAAATCCTTAGATTCAAATATTATTTTATTTAGTGATAATTTCCACGTCTATCATATTATGATCGTCTTATTAATTTCTAACATAAATTGGGTAACATCTCTCGTTTAACCAACACATCTCCAGAATCTAAAATAGGCATATCAATCGTAAAAATATATCAACAGTCACCAACATCCACATAACATCAAGTGTACCACGTGATATCCACACATCAATACAGTATCAGCACATAAACCGATCACCAACATTTTCACGTATCCAAACATATATTGCCCCATTAAGTGCTTAGTGACGGACCAGGGTACTCGGACCAGATCAGAAACAGAATCAGATGCAGACGCAGATTGTGTCCTCGAGAGGACTCCTCACAAACCACCCATTTAGGGTGCAGACAGATCAGATAACAGATAATCAGACCACTTATGAGGTTGCATATTAGACAGATCAGATGACATATCAGATATCAGACAAAACAGATGACAGATAGCAGACGATCCTCGCTTAGGTTATCCAGAAGACGAGTGATCACAGCTAATGTAGCGTTGTTGTCCTATGGCATACCAATTGTACCCACAGAACACACTCAAGCACGGGGCATAAACACGGCCAAGTATACTTATTTTCATCTCAATACTTATTTCTAATAATATCTGTCATAACGCATCCAAAACTCCAATACCATCACATATTCAGAACACATATTTCACACTATAACTATAAGCAACATATGCATAACACTCATTGAATCATTCATTAGCACACAATATTCTATATGCAATCAGCCAATCACGTAGACTTAATTCAGGAATTAAGACTTAATGTAGAATATACTACCTTAAAACCGAGAGTGTCTTCGCCTGCTCGTTGCTCGTGCTATCTTTCGGGAAGAATTACATTTCAATATGCATTTCTTATATAAACATCAAAACAAAGTAATTTTAAGCATATATCAAGTTCTCCTTTTTACTTACTTTTAGCTAAATTTATGTACAATTGCTAAAAATTCAATCCTTGCTCCGATTCTCAACAAAAAATCTTTCAATCAAATTATAGCTGAAATATTACTCCGTATAAACTTTAACCTTGGCATTTATAGTGAAAATTCTCTCAATTTTGAAAACTAAGTTAGCGACATCGATAAATTTCAAATAAATTCAATCCAAACATTATTAATGATTTAATTACAAAACCAATGACCAATTTATCAAAATAAAACCACCACATATTGAACCCATAGCTGATCAGCTTGATCCTTTCCTAAGTTCAACCTAAATTTCATATTTTTTGTTTTTCGATCCAAAATGAGCTCCTACACGTCGTGTAACATATATCTCTATCCAAATCAAGCTAAAACCCAACTAAATTCAACATTGAAACATCCCCTGCATTCAGTCATTTCATGATCGTCATGCCAAGATTTCTAAACTTTCAGAATAGTAATAAAAACGTGCTTATCGACATCTATACACAAGATTTTAACCCTTTATCCCAACATAATGTAACACCTTCACTCAGCCCCTTAAATGCCGATTTCTTCCTCAATTCTAACTCTAAATTTATCCAATTGTAGACATTTAAAGAAGGTATAAGTGAAGAGGCCTTATTTGGATTATTGGAGATTTTGCGATTGGATTCACGGAAAGACGAAGAATCGAGGTGTAGAAGCAAGCATGAAGCTCACGGCTTCATCTTCTCCATGGAGGCTGAGCTCCCTCTCTCTAAATATGTGGGGAAGAAAAGTAGTCTGTCAACTTTATATAGAAGCTACTAATAGTTATTTCAATATGTGGTTTTTGTATGTGACAAATGGCAACATATTAATAATATTTCTCTTTCTCATTCCTTCTAGATATTTCATTATATTTCTAGGCTTAAATTACAACCATTTTACTTCCCTAGTTATGCATATAAATCGGTCATATTGAAAAATAGAGGAAGGAATTAATTTATTTTGGGTAAAATCCTTTAGTATATTACTTTCACTATCTTTAATTAAACTCTAATTCCTTTCTTAAACCAGATCTAAATCATACTAATGATACTTAAATTCTAATCTATGTAAATCCTACAGAATGATCATTAATTAGATCGAGCAATCTGATTAATTTTCAATAACATACCCGTAGTTTGATCATCGACAAATTTGATTCTAATCACTTTATCATTAAATTTAATTACATGTACCATTTATAATAATTATTCTACATTATTCTTATATCGACGCCAATTACTAAACATAGAAATCTCATTTCACGGGCTGTTATAACCGGAACTATGATTCTCTTTTCGGGTCCATTTTGAGATATTACAATTCATCCCCCTTAAAAGAATTTCGTCCTCGAAATTCCATCAGATTCACTTAGCCTAAAGGCATCACTTACTTTCATATGTTCTTCCATAGCATCCTATTACCTCACACATATGCTTATAGCATATCCTCACTTCGATAATGATTCACAAATTATCACACAATTCTGTTTTAGTTAAATGTTAATAACCTGATTAAAATTAGCAGCAACTCCAAAGTAACTAGTACATTCCCTAACCAACAATGCACAAAATTATTAAGCATAAAATATCCCAACATATCAACAATTTACAACAAAACCCAAATATCTTATCTGCAATTTACAACTATAAATACCAATTGCCATATTTATTTTTCAACCTCATCAAATATCAATCACTACACCACATTTCACCTTCTCATAGCTCGTCTTCGAGTGCACATAAAATTCATATAGAATCCGTAATTCCAAACATATCACATTTCATATCATATAGCTCAAGTTTGAGCACATGTCCATATCATATCATTCATTCTTCAATCATGCACATATAGCTTCATACCTTCACATTTCAATATTCATCATCGTACATCTTCGTATTATTCAAGGTTATTACTTAACAAAACTTTTATTCCATAATCCTTTTAATATTATTGTTTCGTGTCATTACACACATATATTCCTATATTCTCTTCTTCCACATTTTCAGACGTGTCATTGTTTTTTCACCAACTTAACTTGCAACATATTATCTCAAATTCTTATCTATAACCAACACATTTGTAGATCACGAGCAATATCATTTCTTATTGACCATTGATCATTTCTAATCTCAACATTCTTAAAGCTTCCCCTCTCTAATTTTTTTTCCACTCAATATGACGCTACCGAGATTCGAGCTATATGGGGTGGCCAGTCCCATATAAGTCACAGTCAAGAAGGTTGGGACCAAGGACGATGCGGGCTGATGCCCTAACTAAAGCACTACCAGTTGCCAAATTCAAGCATTGCTTGAAGTTAGTTAGTGTGGTTGAAGTTTGAGGTGGAGTATCTGGGAGGTTGGAAAGCAGACTTGATCAACTTCGTACCCAAGGTAGAGATTGTTAGGGTCGGTGGTCAAGAAGAAGAAGAAGAGGAGGAGGAGAAGAAGAAGGAGGAGAAGAAGTAATCTCGCATTTTGTGAGATTACTTCTTTCTTATTTTTCGGTTTTGGTTCCTGATTGTTGATGTACCGATCTTGAGAACAGTTTTGGGTGTTGAATAAAATCGAGCCTCATATTCCCGTGGATGTAGACTTACGTCGAACCACATATTTCTGGTGTTGTGCATTTTGATTTTGCGTGTTTGATTTAGATTTACACATTGTCATTTTGGTTCTGGATCAATAACCTTAATGCACATTTCCACTTTTATCTCTAACTTTACAGGTACAATCATATTCATTTTCTTATCAAATTCATATAATCATTTCACACCAATACATATATTATTACCTTTCATAATATATTATTTTTAATCTCATCATAAACTCATATATATACCACTTCTTCACGGAACTTTCATACTCCATCCGTCCCCAAAAAATATGCATTTTGAGTTCAGCACGAGTTTTAATGCAAAATTGGTAGAGCAAGAGAGAAGTAGAGAGAAAAAGTAAATAAAATATTGTTAGTGGAGAATGGGTGCCACCTTATTAGAGAGAAAAAAGTTTTAAAATTAGAAAGTGCATATTCTTGTGGGACGGACTAAAAAAGAAAGAGTGTATATTTTGGTGGGAGGAGGGAGTATTAAATTAATGAATATCATAACAGTTCATGTCTTTCACATTATAAACATAATAATTAAGCATTTCTTTCGTCTATATTCATATTTATTCATAACTTAACACCCATTATCTCATCTCTAATTATTATTAAATAATTCTATTTCTAGAAAATAATCTCCAATACATACTGGTCCATTAATCATTTAGCTAGCAATATTACCGTAATCATAATTCTCTACTCATCAGCTATAGAGCATCGAATTTGATACCATGGATACGGGCATTCCCACAATTCCTACCCCACTATTCAGATTAAATATAATCACTATGTTTATTTCCAAATTAATAAGATTGAAATCTTTCATAGATATAATAGAGAAATAAGAATCGCTTCAGAGATGATTCATGGTTCCCACTCCACCTATCATATCATACTTAGTCACTCATATTCATAATTAATTATGGGGTAACACTTCCTTATAGCTATGATTTTTCTTTCACCAATTCCTATCTAATCATAATCCTATGGCTATGTGTCAACAATGACTTCAAGGAAATTTAGCATAAATTTACTCATTCTGTGCAGTGTGTGCTCCGAGTTGCAGGGGGAGAAGGGCTGGCCGAGCATGTAAAAAAAAAACAAAGATGCGGTGCAATGGTCGACGACATCCGATGACAGCAAAATAAAAAGCAGAGCTGACGGTATGCACCGGAAGTCATCAAACAAGAAGGGGACCGACATAAATTACTCAATGTGTGTGCTTATGCAAAGACTCCAGTTATTGGAAAATTAGATGACTGGGTCGACTATTTGACATTTATGTGAGATAATGGACCAAATTCGGCTTTGTGATTGGGAATTAATTTGTGTTGGGGAACAAATTAATTCAGTGGCCCATTCCCTATGTTTCTGGCCCAAGTAACATTGGCCCGTTACTTATCTGAGATGCACCGATGGGTGCCGCATGGCACTCCACGAGGATCCTGAATGATGACTATCGGATGTAGGGTTCTTTGTGAGTTAAACACAACCTCTCTCTTTCTGCGCCTCTTATTCTACACTTACTCTCTCTCTCTCTCTCTCTCCTGAAATGACTCCGATCTTCTCCTTCGGTCAGTCTAATCTCTGTTTTAGTTAGGTTTGAGTGTGTATCTCTCAACTCATGTGTTGATCTGGAGATTTCCTACGAGATTCAAACGATTTGTTTGATTTGTTTGCGGTGGTTAAAGATCTACGGTTGATTTCTTAGATCCGTGAGAACTTTGTGTTCTTAAGGCCTTCGGCAGTGATTGTGAGAAGTTTTGTCGTTGTAGATCGCCGATGCGAAGTAGTAATCGGTGAATCCCTAGGGTTTTAGGTCTGATGCTCTCATTGTGCTCCCTTGTGACTTGTTGGTGAAGATTGAGGAGGTCCTTGGC
Source organism: Salvia splendens (assembly GCF_004379255.2). Classification (NCBI taxonomy): domain Eukaryota; kingdom Viridiplantae; phylum Streptophyta; class Magnoliopsida; order Lamiales; family Lamiaceae; genus Salvia; species Salvia splendens. The sequence continues at coordinate 25,628,158 of NC_056038.1, forward strand.
CGGGTGCAGTCGTGTGAGCGACCCGAGCCATATTCTAATCTTCTAACTTGTCTTCTAGTTGTCTCTTTCACTTAGATCCGAAAGGATCTTGCTCCCTGTGTTACTGATATGTGAATTTAGTGTGCAAGTGATACCTCAACTTGTTAGCTGGGAGTTCATACCGGTTGAGAGATCTGAACATAGCTATGGTTTTTCCTGTGTATCGTGTACTAAATTGTGATTGTGTAATCTTGTAATCTTTTTGTATCTTGCCTTGTTACGTATGAGATTAGTCATCTCAGTAGCGGTGTGTAATACAGAGAGGTCCCTGTAATTAGTGAATCTCGTCGGTCTAATCCATACAGTGGTATCAGAGTCACGGGGGGATCAATAGGCACGCCGAGTCACTAATTCTAAGTAGGTGGGCTCGTCAGAGTATGGCTCATCCTTCGGTACAGACTCTGAGGTGTAATCGGGTTCTCTTTAACGATAGGGTTCCCGCTCTGATATATTGGATATTCCCTTTGTTGGTTTTGCAGCGGAAAACATTTAGTTTGATTGAACAATTTACATCTAAACATGCTTTCATCCGATTGTAAACTAGAAACATGTTTATAAACATATAATCACATATCATATTGAATATATATGCAATTAAATACAACGATTTACCGTATGAATTCAAGTAATTGAATTCGAACTCCTTCTTCAATCGTCTCTACCACGGATCTTCTGATCTGTTCCCTTTAACTCGGAGTTGGCCTTTGTGTGGGAAAAGCTTGTCAAATCCTCAAAAGCTGGAGAAGAATTGAAGACAGAAATCTCTACGGAAGAACCCTAAAAAAACGATATTTTTCTCTCTGCAGAATGTAGAGATCGAAATTTTTACGGGAGAATTAATTAATCTGTCTTCTCTTCTTCTCCCTTTTATAATAAGTTAATTATTTTGGGCCAGACCAGAGATCTGTGGAGGATTGGATTGGGCCACAGTTCAGGCTTTCACTAATTAAATTAAAATCAATTTAATTCAAGCCCAAACTTAAATATTATTATCATCCACTATAGATATAATATTGACTTGCCCGTCCAAACCGAAATTACGAGTATTCCGGGACTTCCTCTTTAATTAAATCATTTTCCATGTTAAAGATATAAATATCCATTAATTAATATCAAGTCTGCTATCTGACTATTATTAATTAATTTCTTTTTCCAAGAGTGGTCTAGTTTAGAAACATTATTTATTATTCATGGAATAAATTCCAACTGGCCAGTTTTCTGAATAATAAAACATTTTCCTAAACACCTCTTGAGGATATTATCATACTGGCCTCTCCCAGCACACGATTCATTGCAATAACAATACTAGCACCACTTAGACATTAATGATCATTACCCAATCTATCAGGATTCTTGGGCAACGAAATTCCCTCACCATTTGATAAGTCAAAGTAGTTTTCAATTAATATCGTATGCTCAAATTTATGTCAACAATGATTAAGAAACGACAATCACCGAGACCTCGTTTTTCAGTAAATAGCCAAGAAAGACTTATCTCACTGTTTGATCCTTTCAGTGTTATACTACACCGACGTCGTTCATTTCCTTAGGTAAGGAAACTTTCGGACTGACGTCGCAACCTTTCACGATAGGTAGTCAAAGCCTATCTAGGTTGTGAAACAGTTTTTCTTCTGCATGAACTGACAAGTTACCTACTGTGAACGCCGCTCACAACTCGTCTACTATGTAGAAGACTTAGACTCATTTTGCTTAAACTATGTATTTAAATGGAAAACGCATTTCAACATCTCATAAATACATAAGCAAAATACATTGTAACAAAATATTATTTCTCATAAAATGGTAACAAATGGATAAAAGAGTTATTACATATACAAGCATTCGAAAGATGCTTTCAGTATACTAAACTCTAACAATCTCCCACTTATACTCAAAACAGCTTTCGAGTATACCAAAACTGTAAAATCCTCCCACTTACACTGAAAGCGGGTCTAGGTCAATCGAACACCTAATCCTTTCACGTGACGTTCAAACGTCCTGGCTGGAAGTGCCTTTGTGAATGGATCTGCCAAGTTGTTTTCTGATGCGATCTTGACCACTTCAATGACTCCTCTCCGCACTATATCACGAATGATGTGATATTTCCTTCTATGTGTTTGCTTGCCTTGTGGGCTCGTGGTTCCCTTGAGTTTGCCACAGCACCAGAATTATCACAATAAACAGTGATGCTCTTGGGCATACTCGGAATCACATTCAAATCAATAAGAAAGTTTCTGAACCATAATGCTTCCTTTGCGGCTTCTGATGCTGCCACATATTCAGCTTCCATGGTAGAGTCCGCGATGCATTTCTGCTTCACACTCTTCCAAATTACGGCTCCACCTCCTAAAGTAAACACATATCCAGAGGTTGATTTTCTCGAATCCCGATCAGACTGAAAGTCTGAATCAGTGTAACCCAAAGGATATATCTCGGATGCCTGGTAAACTAGAGAATACTTCTTAGTTCTTCTTAGATACTTGAGTATTTTCTTTACCGCAATCCAGTGTCCTTGACCAGGGTTTGACTGATACCTTGCTACCATGCCAACGGCAAAACAAATATCGGGCCTTGTGCATAACATAGCATACATGAGACTCCCAACAGCTGATGCATAAGGGATCCTTCTCATAGCTTCTATCTCAATAGGTGTTTTGGGACACATATCCTGAGACAGGGTGATTCCATGGCTAAAAGGTAGAAAACCTTTCTTGGAATCTTGCATGCTAAAGCCTTTAACTATCGTATCGATGTAAGATTCTTGAGATAGGCACAACATCCTTTTCTGGCGGTTCCTAAGAACTTTAATGCCTAGGATGTGTCCAGCTTCTCCCATATCTTTCATCTCAAATAGACTTGAAAGCCAATCTCTCACGTCTGACAACATTTTCTTACTATTTCCAATCAACAGTATGCCATCTACGTAGAGTACCATAAACACTACATTCTTACCTTCAACTTTCTTGTACACGCAGCTCTCATCTGGGCACTGCTCAAAGCCAAAGACTTAACAGTTTGGTCAAACACATGTTTCCATGATCGGGATGCTTGCTTGAGGCCATAAATGGCCTTCTTAAGCTTCCACACCATGTGTTCTTTGCCCTTGACTACATATCCTTCGGGTTGTTCCATGTAGATGGTCTCCTCAAGACTTCCATTTAGGAAAGCTGTCTTGACGTCCATCTGCCATACCTCCCAATCCATGTAGGCTGCGATAGACAAAGAATTCGGATTGACTTGAGCATAGCTACTGCCGAAAGGTCTCATCGTAATCGATACCTTCTCTCTGGGTATAACCCTTAGCTACTAGTTTTGCTTTGAAGACTTTAACTCGTCCGTCAGGTCCTCGTTTGCGTTTTGTAAATCCCTTGCTCCCAATGGCAGTACAACCTTTAGGTAGGACTAACAAATCATAAACGTCTTTGTTCTATCATTGATTGTAGTTCAGAAATCCATTCCTTCTTTCCAGGAATGACTATCTGAATCTGCCATCGCCTCTTTAAAGTTCCATGGATCTGATACCATTGCCGTCTGGGTCTAAGTCAGATGACTCACCCAAACCAATGTACCTTTCTGGTTCACGAGGAACCCTCCCACCTACGACGAGGCTCTACCAATTTGTGGTACAGAAGTTGATATTCTCAGGTATAGATTGTACTGTGTTATTGGTTCTTTGCTTGTGTGAAACTGAAGTATCTCTTAGTTCCTCAAGAGCACTTCACTGCTGGGCTTAGATTCATCACGTAGTCTTCTTCTAAGAACCTTAGCATTTGTGCAACAAATACCTTCTTATCTCGTAAACTATAGAATTCATAGCCTTTCGTTCCACTGAGATACCCTACAAACAACATACCTCAGTACGAGACTCCAACTTCGTTGGATCTTTCTCCAACACGTGTGCTGGACAACCCCACACTCTGAGATGTCTCAGACTAGATTTTCGTCCAGTCCACAACTCATGTGGTGTTGTAGGTACTGATTTGGATGGTAAGCTGTTCAAGGTATAGCTTGTTGTGAGCAATGCGTGTCCCCAGAACGAAATAGGTAACTTAGCATAACTCATCATCGATCGAACCATTTCTAAGAGGGTTCTATTCCTTCGTTCAGCTACGCCGTTCTGCTTGGGTGTGCCAGGCGCAGTCAATTGGGATTCAATTCCCGCCTCTGATAAGTAGTCCAAGAACTCACTACTAAGGTACTCGCCTCCACGGTCAGACCGTAGAGACTTGATTGTCTTACCATGTCGCGTCTCCACAAGTGCCCTGAATTCTTTGAACTTTTCAAAAGATTCTGACTTGTGACGCATCAAATAGACATATCCAACTTTCGAGTAGTCATCAATAAAGGTGATGAAATACTGAAAGCCGCCTCTAGCTTGAGTAGTCATTGGACCACACACATCAGAATGAACGAGCTCAAGTACTTCCTTGGCCCTATTACCCTTGACCTTAAATGGTCTCTTAGTCATCTTGCCTTCCAAACATGATTCACAAGTTGTATAAGGTTCTATTTCTAGATCCTTAAGTAGACCTTGGTCTACTAACGCTTGAATCCTAGTAGGGTTAGCATGACCAAGTCTAAGGTGCCATAAGTACGTTTCGTTCATTGAAACAGAAGGAGATTTTCTTTTTCGAGAAACTTTCGATGTTGAGTTAGATTCAGTTTTATGTTGCATATACTGTGTAGACATATAGTGTAAAGGTTGTTTTCCATGATACCACGACAGATATAAGAACCACATTTCTTGATAATGCATGAATCATCAAATGAAATCGAATATCCATCAGAAACAAGTTTAGAAACTGAAATTAAATTTCTTCTAAACGAAGGTATCAACAAAATTGTTCAACACTAAAACTCTATCACTAGAAAAACGTAAATAAACGTCTCCCACTGCAACGGCTGCCACTCTCGTAGCATCGCCCAGCTGGATCTCGATCTCTGTTTCATTCAACTGTCTTGTTACCTGCATTAAATCAGGATCAAACAAACATGATCAGTAGCTCCAGTATCAACCACCCATTGCTGAGTAGATACAACTGCTAAACATGATTCAACAACGAAAGCTTGGTGCATACCTGAGCCATTGGCCTTCTTAGGACAATCCGGCTTCCAATGCCCCTTTTCGCCGCATTTGAAACACTTGCCACTTTGCTTCTTGTTCGTGTTCACCCGTTTCTTTTTGCCCTTAGCTATCTTTGGTGCTACAACATTCTGGCCCCCCTTTTTTTTTTTTCTTCTTCCCCTTTACCTGGCTTAGAGCCTGAGGCAGACGGCCTCGAACTCTCCTAGCAGCCTTTGTCTGGACCATAAGATCCTCCCTGCACTGCAACGCATCACCAGTTCATCTAAGGTGTAAGCCCTCTTGTTCATCTCGAAATTGAGCTTGAACTGCGGAAGCTACTGGCAAACTCTGAAGGATTATAGTTACTTGGGACTCGGGATCAATGATCCCTCCCAAAACCTCAATTTGAGTGAGGTGGCTCTCATCTCGAGGACAGGGTCCATCACGATGTGCCCTCCTTCATAACCTTAAGTCATGATCTCCGAAAGGCTAAAGATTTAGCCGCTCGATTCTGAGTACCAAAACGTTTCTTTAAGATTGGTTTCATAATCTCAGTAGCAGTGTTCCTGCCTTGATGCTGATGTTGAAGGAACTTTTTGACATAGAAGCACATGTGCAACTCGCCATCTCATTGGCTTTACACACTTTTTGTATGTTTCTTCACTACTGCAGAAGCATTTGCGAGCAGTTCAGGTGGACCTTCCAGTAGTGGCACTCTTTGTCCTCTTCGCGTGAGAACGATAT